>NW_008353921.1:3525920-3531372 GCF_000622305.1 Nannospalax galili
GGGGAGAGAGAAGATCAGAACACACACACAGAAGATTTGTAAAGGAGAGAGAGAGAGAGAGAGAGAGAGAGAGAGAGAGAGAGAGAGAGAGAAAGAAAGAGAGAGAGAGAGAGTATTCTCACACCTGGCTTTTCCATTCCTTCAGGATAACTTGAGTCAAGTGGCTTGATCCACATTCCTACCTCACCCCTCAACTTGAACTATAGAGATGTCTGGTTTGACTCCATATCATACTTCAGTTATCTAAATCTAGAGGAGCTCTGCCCAGCCCCCACACTTAAAGGAGATTACAAAGCTGGGTGCAGTGGCACAGGCTAGTAATCCCAGTTCACAGGAAGCTGAGGCAGGAGGATCATGTGTCTGAGGACAGCCTAGGTTACGGAGTTAATTTCTGACTACATTGTGACACCCTTTCTCAAAACAAACGAACAAGGAGATTACAGGTACAGCCTAGGTGCTAAATTGGCGGTCACAGGATGGGGGGGGGGTGGTAAAGAAGAAAGGTGACAGAAAGTAGCCTGCTTTGAGGTGACAGGGGAGTGAAGGCTTCAAAGCCTCCCCGTCATGCCTTAAGATGGGCCCATCATGAAGGATGTGTTAGGGCCTGTGTGCATCATGCACCGAGCCCAGCCCCCTTTTGGGGCTGAAGGGCTCACTCTATTCCCACCATTTCTGAGGGAAGGAGAGGAACAGCAGGACATTTTCTTTCCCAGATAAAACTCAGGTCAAATTTCAAGGACAAAAGTTAGCACTTGGCCTGGGAAGGAAAACTCCGCCAAATCCTGTAAATTGGGAGGGAGGGTTACATTCTAATGTGGTCATTCCAGGTGCCTGGGGGCGCTGGCAGGAAGTAGAGCTCTGATTCTCTGATTCTTGGTGCCAAGATCTTGTCTGGCAGGAAATGGGTAGCTTCACAACCTAGAAGTAATTCAAACACCCACCTCCATTTCCCCTCTGTTCAAAACCAGGGGTAGGGGGGCTGTGGTACTAGTTTATGGATACCATCCACCAAGCCCCACCCCCAGAAGATTGGGTCTGAGTGGAAGAGGGAGGTGTCATGAAGGGCTTTCCAGCCCAGAGATGTGGCCCGAACTGCTAGGAGAGAGACCGGTAGCCGGCTGGTGTTGCCATGGTAACTTCCTCCCTGAGCTGGATCGAAGCATCCATCCTATGGACAAATCAGAGCCGACTTCTCCAGCTTCTCCGCCCTTCTCCTGGGCGGGCGGGGGAGAACTGGACGCCAAAATTACTTGGTCAGGCTCAGGAACGCTACCCTCAAATCCAGACCCTGATGTAACGATCCCTTTTGGCGTCTGCTAGAAAGGGGATACTCTCCTGCTCCCCATCTACACCCCAAGGCAGTGTCAGGGACAGGCCTGTAGATGTGCTGCCAATGAACTCATTCGGAAGACCAGTGAAATGAGTGGCCAGAATGCTCCCCACCTTCATCTGACATGAAAGTCCCCCAAATCCCCATCATCTTTTAGGCACTTCAAAGGAGAGCCCCATTCTACCTCAACAACTACAACAATGTAATAAAATTAGCCCGCTGAAATGATGACAGCTAACATCTTGAGAATCAGGTTTCTCTTTGCCCAAACCCACAGGATTCTTCTTTACAGCCATCCTTTCACTTGGTAATAAGACATATCAAAGCCAATGTGTATTGAGACCTATCTCATGCCTGGTACTGAACTAAGCCCTCCATATGGCAAACAGCGTAACAAAAAGCAGCTGTGCTTAAATCACTTTGCCCAGATTCAAACCCTTACTCCTTCACTTCCTGGCTGAGTGACCTTGGATGGATTACTTGGACCTCAGTATTCTTATCTGAAAATGGGATGCTATGAAGAAGGAATTAAAATGCATTAAAAATGCCTAGAAAGACATCTAGCACAAGATAATCATTTTTAAAACACTGGCCCAAAGGAGTATGCACTATGATTTTCTTCCCCATCTAGAGGAGAAAAACAGGGTCATATGTGGAGCTCCTCCCTACCCTAATTGCAAACCCATGGCCAGTGAGGCTGAGCAATGAAGACATGGGCACACTTATACCCCTGAGTGTCCCTGAGTGCCTGCCTGTCTAAAATGCCAGTGTTTAGGGGAACAAGACAAGACGGCATCATGGGAGATGCATCTAGAACATAGGAGAGATGCCTCCTGACAGGCACTGTAGCAACCTACAGTGACCAGCCTCTTGGGCTGGAGAGTGGCTAGAAAGAGATGGGAAAAGAGGCAGTTCCTTTGCGCACTTCACTGGCCAATGCTCCTAAGTGCAGAGCAGGGATGTGCTCTGCCCCATTTATAGCTAATGGCAAGTCTCCTCAGCCTAACTCTTCAGCAAACTAGCCGGTGAGGGCACGTGAGCCTTGAAGACAGCTCTGGCCTGTCTGATGCAAAGATGCATCAACATGAGTTGGAAACAAGTGGGGGCTCTCAGATGAGCCGGCCTGTCAGAGACACACTTCCGAATTGGAGCCATCAGGGACAGATTGGCTGCAAGAGGACCAACAAGGGGAAAGAGGCAGGTAGAGCCAAGTCTGTGCTGACCTCCCCCTGCTGAGCCAGTCTCTGTCCAGGAGCCCAGAACCTATTCCAAACGCTTTAGAAATTAGACCAGTGCAGTGCTGGGTTAAAAGAATGAATCTAAAAGGCTTCTTTTGGGGGACTGTGAGGGAATGAGATGATCAAACACCAAGACAACTCAGAGTTGGTCCTTACTTCCAACCTTTTCCAAATCCTCATTAGTTTGGGGGAAATGAAAGTAGACTTTCTCCTCGTCCCTCCCAAACTCAAGGCAGCCTTGGAGATGCCCAAACAGAACCCTGGGCTTCCAACCACTCCCCAAGGCCCCCTCACTTGGGAACCATTTTCTACACAGTGAGGAGGGCTATCGGTGTTCTGAAAAGAGAATTGGAAACCTGATTTTGGTCTCAGTTTTGTCTATGTGACATTGGATGACCTTGGGTTTTATACACACACACACACACCTCTAGGGCTTCAGTCATTCACATATACTCATACTCACAGGTACACAACCCCTCCCCATCTATTTGGGGACTAGGAAGGCTGAACAAGATGATGTCTACGTCTCTTCCAAGTCAAACACAAGAATTTGAAGAAACCCACTGAGAAGGGAAAAAAATAGACATTTACAAATATTGCTAATATTATACACAAAGTTATCTTTGACTTAAGTGAAACCTCAAGCAAGTCTCTTGCAGCAATAACCGCCAAGTGCCTGACCCACAACATGCAGCATGACTTTGGAGAAAAGCCCAACTGAGCCTGTCTCTGACGCTCCTACACACCTGTGCTCCTGCCCAGCCTGACTCCTGAGACACAAGCGGCCTGCTAAACTTCAGGAAAGTACCCAGCCATCAAGCCAGGGCTGGAAGCCTGCTCTCTCTCCACAGCAGCTCTCTTCCCTAGGATACCCACCTCAGGCTAGCCTGATTACCTTTCTCTGAGTTAGTTCCAGCAGAGACCACTGCATCAGGGACCCCCTCCCCCATTCCTCCTCACCTGGCCTTGTCTAGAATAATACAACCTCCCTCATCTACATCAAAGGCAAAGCTATTTGAACCTCAATTATTTGATCTGTGAAATGGTGATTCCATAAAATGGATCTGCAGCAACCATCTTAATTCCCACTCCCACCCCCAGGTCAATAGCAAGACAAGTCTACCAGGGGTCTACCTCATTGACCCCCATTCCCTCACCATCCACAGGCTCTGGGAACCCTCCCATGACCATCTGCCTCCTGCAGGTGAGCACCCACTATGAACCGCTCCATCCTATAACAGAACCTAGACTGCCGGTTGACCAGACAATGGTCCCAGCAGGCAGCAAGTTGAAATCTGAGCTTTTGAACTCCCTAGAGCTGGGCAGTAAATTTCCTGGCTGGTGTGTATGTTTTTTTTTTTTTTTTTTTTTGAGACAGTCCATATTTTAATCAGTCTTGACACTGTCTTGTTCCTCCCTACCACACACAGACCTTTTTGTCCCCTCCCTGAATTCAAATGATCTTAGTACAAAACAAAACAAAACAAAACAAAACAACAACAACAACAACAAAAAAAAAACCACTTAACTCCACCCTCACACCACAGAGTCTTGTATCTGAGGCACATCCCTCTCTTCCAGATGAGGAAACTGAGGCTCAAGGTGGTATGACTTACCCAAGGTCACAGCTTATAAGAATGAGAACTGGGACCTGATTCGAACTCCTACTGTTGGCACTCTCTGGGGGAACTCTCACCCAAACCCTCTAGGTACCCCCACCTGTTGTGGATTGGCTTCTTCACCCCAGAACCAAACTCACAGCTCTCTGTATCCTCTACATGGTCCCAGGATCCAAGAGCAAGGTTTCCCTGCACCTCCTCATCCCTGGGCTGTTTGCAGGCCAGAGAGCAGGAGGCTTGGGCTACAGACTGGTGGCTGGGTTCAGCCCATCCGGAAGGGCCACTCCGAGGACAAGAGCACCCGAGGTCAGGGGCATACACTGGAGGCTGTGCTAGTGTAGAGTAGGCCTGGTGCCGCTTTACTAAACCTGCCTCACACCTCCCTGGGGTATGAGCTGAAGGCAAGAGGAGGAAAGGCCAGCAGACACCCAGCCAGTTCTTCGCGGCCTTCCCCAGTCGGATTAGAACCTGAACCTGGAGTCTGGAGCTCCAGTCTATGGGGGAAGGGAATGAACCAGAGACAAACGGGGCACTCAAGGCTTTGGCCACAGAGCAAAGGTCTTAGGCAGAAAGCCACTGGGTGCAGCGAAGACGCGGACAGAGGTAAAATCTGTGCGCCACCTCCAATGGTGGGGTCACGTCGGAAGCCCAGGCGCGAGGCGGCCCAAACCCCAAGATCTGACTCGGGGGCACTATATAGGAGATGGGGTCGTGGCAGGTCTGGTCAAGGAAGAGGACGGGGGAGTCCACCAGGCGCAGATAAACAGGGAGAGTTGGGTCCAGGCGACCCAAGGGCCCACCTGCAGGAGGAGGGTGAGCGCAGGTGACCAAGGGGTCCCTGGGGGACAGGCAGGACCTGAGCTCCTCCTAGACCCCCCGGAGTCCCGAGGAGGAGGGGTAGGGGGCCCCTGGGGTGTGTATCTGAGACGGGCCCGGGGGTGGAGCTGAGACGGTGGCCGCCTCTCCCGGGCGCCCCGGGTTCCGGAGGGGGCCTGGGCATCAGGATCCCGGGACACCTCCGGGCTGGGTGTCGCGCTGCGCGCTCACCTGCATCCTCATCGTCGAAGGAGTTCATGCATGGGAAGTAGATGGCGAGCGCCTCGAAGGAGGCGGACAGGCTGAGGCGGCTCTGCGAGCGCTCCATGCCCGCGCCCGCGCCCGGAGCCTCGGCCGCGGCGGCGGCGGGCGGCTTGGGCAGCTTGGCCGCCCCATTCTTCACGCGGAGTACGGCGCGCGGCGTGGTGGCGGCGGCTCGGGACTCCGCG
>NW_008353921.1:3531589-3619063 GCF_000622305.1 Nannospalax galili
GCCAGAGGGTGAAGGCTGCGCCGCCGCCGCCACCGCCCGCAGCCGGGCAGGTGCGCGCGCCCGGCCGCCGCAAGGCTGCGCAGCGCTGCTGCGGCTCCACCTCGGTGCCCGCTGCCACCCGTGACTCCGAGTCCTCAGACACAGTCCATGGGCAGCCGTCCATCCGAGCCATCGGCCCAAGCAGGCCTCACCCGGAGACCCAGATGATCTCAGAGGGACGCAGTCCAGGAACGCAAGAAACCAGCACCCGCCCCCCACCCCGCACTCCAGCTGGGGTGGAGACACTCGGTTGCACATGTACCCACAAAGATGCACCCACTGTGCAGGACACATCGGGGACTTTCTCACACTCAGGGCCAGACAGACACCTGCACAGACACACCCTCAAAGACACCTAAACAACCAATCCAGGACACACATAGACTCCTAGAGACATACAGGCAGATACACCCACACACCCTCAGATGGCACACAGGACCTGCAGAGTCACTGGGAGCGACAGACTCTTGCTACACAGCCTTCCACGTAGGGGAGACCCTCTGATCTCACAAAACCCATAGAAGTTTAGACACACATTCATGCACCCACACTTAGCCACAGACATGCTAGAATTCGGGGTTGGGGGCTTGGATAAACACACAGCCCCAGACTACCTCACATACACTCAACACTCCTCCTCCTGCAGCTACCTGAGTGTCCTATGTTAGGACAGTCACCCTCAGACACAGTCATACCTACAGACACAGCCATAGAGGCTCAGTCATTCCCAGGGACTGATAGACATTCTGATGCACAGAGGCCCTCAGCCCCCGACTATGAGGCACTGCCGCAGGCTCACACTAGCATACACTCTCTCATGTATCCACCCCCAGTGACCACAGTCCTCAGCTTCACACCCACAGTTTAATACACTCAGAGCCCAGGTATAGACAGATAAGCACAATCACAAACCCATACTTCCCTCCCAACCTGCATGACCAGAGGCTTGCCCCAGCAGCAAAAGTGGATCTCCTTCCCAGCTGCTCCAACTTCTCCTATGAGGCAACCATCTGTGATGGCTCAGGGTTTCAGTCCATTCTGTGGCACCCTCCATCTCACTGACCTATTTCCTCATGCCATGGTGACAAGAACCCTCCATTCTGAATGGTCTTGGATATTAGTTTGGGGGTGCTGCATAACCAATCAAGTGGCTTGAAAGCAGCATCACTTATTAGTGTGCAATCTCTAGGTTGGAAGTCTGGGCAGCTCAGATGGGATCTCTACTTAAGAGTCTCATGAAACATTGATCCAATATGGCTATTGTCTACAGGTTCTGGAGAACTTGCTTCCAAGATCATTGAGGTTGCTGGTAGCATTCAATTCCTTGTAGTTGTAGGACTGGAGTCTTTGTTTTCTTGCTGACCAGTAGTTCTTTGACTCTTGCACATAGTCCCTCCATCTTCAAAGTCACTATAGGGATGCTGAGCCCTTCTCAGATTTTGATCTCTCTAACTCCCCACTGAATACTAATGTAAGAACACACTTTGCTTGTAAAGTGTCCTGTGATTAAGTTAGATATATCTAGACACCCGCCTTTACCCTTTATCTTATCCTGTAACTTAATCGTGGTGGTGATGTCATTTCCTTGACACGTCAAGAAGGGAATTATGAAAAGACAGGGATCCCTGGATCATCCTTACCATTCTGTCACCTAGCTCAGTGCCCAGCACAAAGGAAGTACTCCTGAGGTCACTTCTTCTCAGGAGTGACTCAGACCTAGAGAGCAGTGGGATGTAATAGAGCACTCCACATAGTCACCCCATCTTAGTAAACGGCAGTTTCATTGTTTCTAGATATTTAGAACATACATCTTGGACTCCTCTTTCCTCTCTCTTCCTCCCTCCCTCCATATTCAATCCATCAGCAACCCCCATCCTCTACACCCAAAATATAACCAAAAACTGACCACTTTTCTCCCCCAAACCCTTATGGTTCCCATCTCATCCAGAGTCCAAATTCTACATGGTCCTAACCTCATTGACTGTACCACTGCTCCTTCTTCATCTCTGATGCATCCCAGTGGCTCACCTGGCTTCAGAGCCAATGGGCTCACTCTTTCCTCTACCAGAATCACTCTCCTTTCAAGAAAGCTCAAGATTCACTCTTTGCTCAGTTGCCTCTTCCCTGATAACGTCTCCCCTCACGACTCCGGCCTGAAATGCCAAATCGTCGCTACCCTGCTTTATTTATAGCTCTTTTTTTTTTTTTTTTTTTTTTTTGTCTTTTTGAGACAGGGTCTCTCTGTCGCCCCATCTGTCCTGGAACTCACTATGTAGACCAGGCTGGCCTCCAACTCAGAGATCCGCCTGCCTCTGCCTCCCAAGTGCTGGGATTAAAGGCGTGCGCCACCACGCCCGGCTTATATTTATAGCTCTTATCGCTATCTAACCATACTACACATGGAGAATATATGTTTGTCTTGTTTGCTCATTCCCTTTCTCTGTCCCTTCCCCAGAGCCGAGTAGAGTGCTGGCAAAAAGTGCTCACATAACTAGGTATTAATTGAATGAATAAGCTCTCATACTAGCTTATGAAGGAGGTTCCATAGCACCTCTCTCTCTCATTTACAGGCAAAGATCTGAGACTTACAGAGGCGAATTGACTGTCCCCAAGGTCTCAGGGAAAGAAAGAGATTGAAGTCTGGGGCAGCCCAGCTCCAAAGTCTGTGCTTTTCCCATCACTCTGTTGGTCTCCCAATACCAGAGCAAATAAATTCATGGCAGCACATGGAAGGAGAGCCATGGAGGTCAAGGACCTTGGCCTGAAACCAGGGAAAGGGTCTCAGGGACCCAAGAGGAACGTCCAAGCCTGCATATTGAGAACTATGCATGGAAATTAAGCATCCAGATCCTGAGCTAACATTTGGAGGGTCAAAATCCAGCTTTACCTCTTATCAGCAGAGCCACTGTGGGGCTTTTAAAATATGTGTACAATCTTCGTCCTTCCATTGGGAGATAGGGTCCATGTCCTCTCCCTTTAAAACCTGGTGAAGCTCAGTGACTATCTTCTAATTTGTAGGACACAGAGGGTGTAGTAACTACAACCTTTCTGAAGTAACTTTCTCCTGATTCTCTCTGGCTCAACATTCTGGAAGAAGCCAGCCTCAACCCAGGATGCCTGAGTATGTAGAGACTCCATGCTTGAGAAGCCATTAAGGAAGCAACATGGGGCTGCCAGTCATCAGCTTTATCCACTGGGCATGTGAGCAAGCCACAGCTGACACCTGCTGGCGACCATGTGAAAGACCCTGAGTTTTAACTGCCCCTCTGACACCTTCCCAAGCATACCTCTATGTCTGGAGATCATATTTCACCCCACAGTGGAAGAGTGACTTTGAACAAGTAGAATTAACCTTTGGGCCTCAGTTTCTGCAATTGCAAAACACGGACAATGCCTCACAATGTGGGGATCACCATTAAATGAGACCATACACGTGGAGCTCTTAGAAAAGTGCCCAGACACAGTAAGCGATCTGTAAGTTTGAACTTACTCTGCTATAGTTTGTGTGGCTCCACCTGTCAGAGCCAGATATGGAGAGCAAAAGGAACCAGAAATATCACCCAACTGGCTCATCTGAGGGAGAGGGAGGTTGAGGCTCAGGAATTGCCACATGGGGGCAGAGCAGTTGTAAGACAGAGACCTGCTGGCTTGGACCTGAGCTGGTTCTGTTGTCTCCAAGACACCTGCCTGTGAGGGTGGAGGGCACATAGGAGGCTGATGGTGCAGAGGAGGAAAGACAGCCCAAGAAAGCCTAGTTTCAGAGTTGACAAGAAGGTTCAGTGGGTAGAGGGACCTGCCAGCCAACTTGAGGATCGGAGTTTAATCCCTGAGGCTCACATGGTGGAAGGAGAGACCTAACTCTGCAAATTGTCCTCTGATTTTCACACTCAGGATAAGTCACAAGTCATGTATGCATACACCTTCCCCCACTAACTTAATTACTTAATTATAAATAAGAAAAGAAAGCGTAGTAGCCTCTGGCCAACAATCTAGGCATCGCACTTGTTGGTGTGATTCCTCCTTTCTTAGTTAGCTTATGGCTAAAAAAATCCATGAATAGGAGTTGGGCCCTTAAGCCCAAATCTTTGATCCCTCATAAATATGTAGTTTCCCCCATGGGAAATTTTAGTGGCCAGCCACTTGGACCCAAGTACGAGCAATATGTTCAAAGAACAAGTTTGACGGTGAGGGGATGCTTGAGACTGTAGATGGGCACTTATGGGGGTAAATCCAGGGGAAGGAAAAGATGGAAAAACAGAGATAGCATCCAGTGGCCCAGTGAGGTGGAAGATGCCACAGGCCAGGTGGAGTGGAGCTGAAGGAGTACTGCCTGGTGAGCTTAAATTCTTATTTTGGCTGTGTGACTTTGGGTAAATCCCAAGGATTTGGATAAAAATCAGGATAAATCCCAGTGCTTGAGAGGCAGAGGCAGGTGGATCTCTAGGCGTTCGAGGCCAGCCTGGTCTACATAGTGAGTTCCAGGCCAGCTGAGGCTACCTGTCTCAAAAAGACCAAAAAAAAAAATCAGGATAAAGGGTTGGGGTGATGGCTCAGTTCCTGAAGCACTTGCCACACAAGCATGAGGACGTGAGTGCAGATCCCCAGCCCCCACGTAAAAAGCTAGATGTATGCCTATAATCTGCTGGGGAGTGGGGACAGGAAGATCTCTGGGGCTCTCTGGCCATTCAGTCTAGCTGAATTAGTGAGTTCCAGGTTCATCAAGAAACTCTCTCTCAAAAACTAAAGTGAAGACACCGGAGGTCAACCTCTGGACCACATACATGTGCACACACAAACACCCCAAAATAAGGATGATCAACACTAACTTGCCAAAGTCCTGGTGAAGATCAGAGGTACGGAGAGTACCTGGCATATTCTAGGGATTCGTTGAACTGAAGTTCTATGTGCCTATTATACTTCAGTCTCTAGGTAGCTCTCAGAATACAGGGGTGGCTAAAACAGACTTGGCCTCTGCCTTTGTGGAGTTTATAGTTTGGACCACATTAAAGAAGTAAGTATGCCAATAGTTACTAGTATTATCTAACAATTTCATTAGGACAATTTAAATGTAATTGTAATAAATGCCATAAAAGATACACAGCATATCGATGTGTTTCATACTGGGTGTGGGTGAGGACTCTATCCTAGCCAAGAGATTGAGGAAGGCTGCCCCGAAGAAGTAATATTTAAGCTGGGAATGTTACTTACTACAGGCCTGGCACTGTTTGTGGCCCCAAAGCTGTAGCAATAAGTAAAATAAAGTCACTGCCCTAACACTTACATTTTTAAATGATCCCAGGGCTGCCCTGGGGGAAAAGTAGATTGGAGTGAAGTCAGAGGGTTGCCAGCCCCTCTTCTTAGCTGATAAATCCTGATCTGAACCAAAATACCCTTGGCTTTCCTGTTTTCTCAGCAAAGGGTGATAGTTGAGACAGAATGTCCCTCTCAAACGTGACATGGAGAAGAATGTGGAACTTTGGATTTCGAGGCCAAACGGAAAGCTATAGTCAAGCCTTGGGTGGGAGGCAACAAAAGCCTGGGCTAAGAGGAGGGCTGGACCTTGAGCTAGCTTCAGAGATTGTATCAACTGGAACAAGTGACACACTGAACTAGCTGAGGCACAAAGACACGGCCAAGCATCTGAGCGTCCAGAGAAAAAAGACATGTAGATGGAGCCCCCCTCTTCATGTCCCTCTGGCCTATGCTGATTGAAGAAACCCTTACACTGCATAATTCACAAGGCCAGTGAATGGCTTCAGCCCATAGAAAATGAGAATTGTCTAGAATGCAGCTAAGCCCAGAGTGGGTCTCTGCAGCTGGATTAGCAAGAGAAAGGTGGATCTTGCCTGTGTCGGTGTTCTGACTGCTGGGGGGGGTGAGTATGTGTGTCTCTGTGTGTGTGTGTGATCTCTGCTTTGAGTGCACAGGTAGGCATCTCTGCAGACCTATGTCCTTATCTGTGCAGCAATGACCTTGTCTCTGCGTATGTCCTTGCAAGGTATGCATCCTTGTGTTAAGTGTGGACAGTCTGGTTTGAAATGCAACATGCATCTTGGTATTTGTGTGTACTGGTGTGAGAGAGAGAGTGAGGGAGAGGAGAGAGAGAGAGGAAAAGCAGAGGGAGAAGCAGAGAGAGGAGAGGATTTGTGGTCCATGTGTCGCGGTCTTTGTGTGGTTCTGTCTGCTTTTGTCTCCTGTTGATGGTATGTCCTCTTCGGTGTCTGCCTGTCTCTATGTGTATCGGTGACTCTGCAGGTGTAACTGGGCTGGGTTGGCTATATTTGTGTGCAGTGTAAGATTTCTGTTCTTGCCTGCCTCTCTTTGCATTCTGGCTGGGCAAGTATATCCTAGACCATGTGAGAATGCTGCTGTGCGTGACCTTGACCATGAAGGCTAATTGCTAGAGAGGGAATGTTTGTATTTCCTTGGAGAAATCTCTGCCTTCAAATTGACTAATATACAGATTAAAGATGGTTAGAATGCAGATATTAAAGTCTTTTATAAATTTGAAGTCTCCTAACTATTACCTACCCATTAATCTATTCTTCCATTCATTCATCCATCCAACTGCTCTGATGTTAGTGGCTTTGTAGTTACCTCTTAGGCAAATGACTAAATTTTTCAGTGTCTCAGTTTTCCCACCTATAAAATGGGTGACCTACTTGACAGGGTTAGGGGCATAGGCTGGGGATGGGACAGAATACATATAAAATACTTACTGTGCTGCATAGCCCTGTAAGTATTCACTGTATTAACTTTTTGGTGCATGTGGTGTATGTGCATTGTCCTACGGGTGTGTGCCTGTATGTATCCACATGTGGAGGCCAGAGGTTGATGTCCAGTGTCTTCTTTGACTACTCTCCACCTTATTTTTTTTGTCTTTTTGAGACAAGGCCCCTCTTTAGCCCCAGCTGTCCTGGAACTCACTATGTAGACCAGGCTGGCCTCGAACTCACAAAGATCCACCTGCCTCTGCCTCCCAAGTGCTGGGATTAAAGGCATGTGCTACCAGGCCCAGCTATCCACTTTATTTTTTAAGACAAGGTCTCTCAATGAACCTGGAGCTCATCTCTTTAGTTGGATAGCTGACCTGAGCTGCAGGGATCTGCCTGTTTCCACTCCGACCCTCCAGTGCTGGGGTTACAGCTGCACTGCTGGACCCAGCTTTTTATGGGGATGCTGAAGACTCTAACTCAGGCCTTCATGCTTGCGTAGCAGGCTCTTTACCAGCTAAGCCATTTCCCCAGCCCCTGTATTAACCATTTTATCACATCATTGTGGTTGGGATATTTCAGCAAATCCTTAGCACTTGAGTAAAATGCCACCTCTGAGCCAGAAGCTAGTAAGACCATTAAGTGCCTCGGCCACTTCTTGTGTGACCTTGGATAACCACCTCATTATGGAGATTCTGCATGTACCTACACTTCAAAACCTGCAAAGAGCTGTGCAGTGTCAGAGCAGATCAGGGGTACTCCAAAGCCTCAGAGCAGCAAGATCGTACTTTGGGTCATTCAGAGGGTCACACAGAACAGGAGCAAAGCCAGACCTGTTCACTGCAGGACTCAGTTCATGGCTTCTGGTTGTCTCCTTCCCAACATTTCCAATCTGCTCTGCTTCAGGGAAGCACCAGTGGGAAGCCAGAGGTAAGGGCACAGATCTCCTGTCCAGAGCTGGGATCTCACTCACTGCTTGATGAAGGGAGTAGAGTCAGGTTTCACTGCAGATGTGGTTCTGGCACCCGATGCAAGGCTCCATCCAACAAGGGCTCAGGTTCATCTGCTCCGGTTCTGCTCAACCAGCATACATTCACACACGCACACATACACCCTCTAAGGTGTACCCCACACATTCACCAAGTGGCAGAAAAGATCCAGGCCCAAGTAGGAGTGGATCCTGTCTTTTGGAACTCTACTGTATGACTTTAGGCTCTGCTGAGTCACTTCCCATTGGGGTCTTAGTCTCCTAATATGAACAAAAAGCCCAGGGACTTTGTTCAGTGGTTTCAATGCTAACTGGGGCACGCCTTTGATCCCAGCACTGAGGAAGCAGAGGCTGGTGGAGCTCTGTGAGTTTGAAGCCATCTTGGTCTGCATAGTGAGTTTCAGATCAGCCAGGGCCACACAGTGAGAACTTGTCTCAAACAAACAACAGAAAAAAGACTAACTGGGATCATAAACATATGAGAGTCTTAGGAATACTAGGGAAATTTGCATCCTAGGCAAGCTGATCTTATACATCATAAAGAAAAAAAACATGTAAAAACTGTCAGGGAAATGTGGATTTGAGGAAAGTAAGAAGGAATTATAAAATAATAACCACATCTGATGGGAAAAGGTTATAAAACTACAGTAGTTATTTTTCTAAAGGCTTTAAAATATATAAAAATATATAAAAAGCTTTTACAAAGCAATATTAAAAGGCTCCTGCAGCCAGGTGTGGTGATGCATGTCTTTAATCCTAGCACTCAGGAGACTGAGGCAAAAAGAAAAATGTGTGTTTGAGGCCAGCCTGGGCTACATAGTGAGACCCTGACTCAGAAACAAAACAGTTCCTCAGTAAGGGGTAGGACCTGGAGATCATCTACCCCATCTATGTCAGTGTTTTGGCTGGCTTGATCTTGTACAGGCAACCACAGCTGCTGTGAGTTTGTGAGTGCGATAGATGATCATAATTCCACTGTATGCATATCTCATTGTATACAGGTATGAAATTCTCAAGAATAAAGAAAATGCTTCTACTACTCCAGGAAATGAAGAAATGCCCTTATCAAAAAGCTATTTCTCATTATAATCAAAGGGATGTCTGTGTCTGTTAAAACAACAATGCAGGGCTGGAGAGATGGCTCAATAGTTAAGAGCACTGGCTGCTCTTGCAGAGGACGGTGGTTCAATTCCCAGCACCTACATAGTGGCTAATAGCAGTCCATAACTCCAGTTCCTGGGGATCTGATGCCCTCTTCTGACCTCCATGGGGATTGTATGACACAGGTGTACTTATATACATGCAGGCAATACACTCATATATGTAAAATAAAAATAATAAGTAAAATATTAAAAACAAAAGTGAGGCATCATTTTCTTTTTAAATTTCACATATATAATGTATTTTGGTCATTTTCAACTCGGATTCCCTCTCTCATCCCTCTCCCACTCCCACCAAACCTTCTTCCCAACAAAGCCCCCTCCCACTTTCATGTCTTTGTTGTCATTTGGGGTTTTTTGTGACCTTCCAGGTTTAATCGTGGTTATTTTCGTGAGCATGGGTCAAGGGTTACTTACTGGCACTGGGCAAGTTACCAGTGGCTATACCACTGAAGAAAATTTTCCTCCTTCTCTAGCAAACATTAACTGCCAATAGTTCCTCAAGAGGGATGGGGCTTCATGAGCCCCTCCCCCATCCATGGTGGAAGGTGAATGGACCCTGTCTTGTGCAGGTCTTATGAGTCATGAATGCAATGGCCATGTCACATCCAGCAGACTGTGTTTCAGAGCACCCCACCCCATCCTCCCACTCTTCCATTCCTTCTGTCCCCTCTTCTGCAGTGTTCCCTGAACTTTGGAGGGAGTGACACAGACGTCCCAGTCAGGCATAGGCCCTCAGCAGTCACTTACTCTCTGCACTTTGACCAGTTATGAGTCTCTGTATTAACTGTTGCAAACAGAAGCTTCTCTGACCACGGCTGAGTGCAACACCGATCCGATCTTACCTGGCCTCCCTTGCACTCCACCACCAAGAGGCCGTCTGCCCATTTTCTACCTATCCACCTAAGAAAGAAGAAATTGCTCTATGAAAAAGAATAGTAAAATAGACAGTCACACAAGAAATTTTGAAGAGTAACTTGTTGATATTTATTGTATATTTAAATTCACACACCACTTCACTCAGCAGTTGATTGGACACAGCTACCCTCCAGGGACTTATTCTCCATTCTACAGATATACTTGCATATGTGTACAAAGATGGTGCATACAAGACTGTTTTGTGGAGCTGGAGAGATGGCTCAGTAGTTAAGAGCGCTTCCTGCTCTTCCATTGGACCTGAGTTTGATTCCCAGCACCTGTGTCAGGTGGCTGACAACTGCCTATAACTCAGTTCCAGGGATCCGACACCTTTTTCCAGCCTCTGTGGGCACCTGAACACATGTAGCATACACACACACACACACACACACACACACACACACACACACACCTATACACATGAATAAAAAAGTCTTTAAGAATGTTTTTGCAATGTTATTTGTAATAGTAAGAGATGGAAAGCAAACCGAGTGCCTTTTGAATAGACCAAGGATAAAGAAAATCTACACAAGGAGATTCCAGAGTCATTAGAAAGATCAAAGTAGATACAAATGCACTGTTACTCCAGATAGTACCTTAAAAAAACAATGTTGAACAAAATGTGTGACATGATCCCATCTGGGTCTCCCAAAAGATATGTGTGTGTATGTGTGTGTGTGTGTGTGTGTGTGTGTGTGTGTGTTAAAATGTTGAATAAACACACAAATTTCAGAAGCAATGCACAAGGAGCACTTAGTGATTTTCCTCAGGGGACATAGAATCTGAAATAAGACTGAAAACTTTTTTATGTAAATCCATCTTTTGCTTCCAGTCATTTTTTACAATTCAATTTTAGCACCCACATAAAAATGCCCAGGAAAGCAGCACACACTTATAGCCCTCACACTGGGGAGCCAGAGCAGGATGATTCTTGGAACTTGTTGACCAGCCAATCTAACCTGATTGGTGAGCTCCAGGCCAGTGAGAGCTGTCTCAAAACACAGGTCAGTACCACTTATGATTGAGTAAGATGGATGTTTGTTCTTCAGGCCAAGGTGCCTGTTGAGTTCTTGTTATCTGTGACACAGTAGCATAAATTAAGGGCAGCATCATAAGAGTTGATGGCAGTGGAGCACATGGAAAGTAGACACCCTGGGACCACCCTCTCAGTGGGAACACACCACTTCTCTTCTGAAAGTGGCAAGTGGAGTGGGATGCCTACACTACCCCCCTGTTGTTTCCCAAGTCATCACTTCTCTGCTGAGTCAAGAGAGGCCCCAGATGGGTAGACTTCTTTTCAAGAGTCAGAACTTTTTATACCCCTCATACCATAAGGCATCTTTCTAAACTTGTTCTTCAAGGACTCCCAGACAAAAGCAAAACACCCGGGGTTAAGAAGCATCACAAGGTTGTGGTGTGACCCTAAGGAAAGGAAACCGCTCCCTATTCTTGCCTCTCCTCTCCTCTGTCCTCTCCTCAGCCTCTGCAACATGCAGGAAGCAGGTGGGTAGGATGGCTGATGGAGGTCCCCAGTTGACAGCTCATTAGGTCTGATTTGGTCTCCTTCCATCTGGACTGTCTTCCCCAAGTTACACAGTGGTGTGTCCACATGCAACACTTTCCCCCATCTCCTGCCTGAAAGGGGAAGGCCCTAAGACCAGGAGGAGGGCAGAGCCCCAAACAGAAGTGGTCTGGATGCTAAATGATCATGTGGAGCAGAGCACACACATGTCATGTATACACATGCTCCGGAGCATGCACTGACCAAATCAAACTGTGATGGGAGCAGGAAAGAAAACTGAATTGCCTTAAATCATGATTTCAGGGTTGTTTGTCGACTGAGTTTGTTTTGCTTTGTTTTGTTTTTAATAGCAGTTGCTGACTCTGACTAATACATCCACTACTGGGTGTTCAACTGGAGGAGAAATCACACTGAGGCTGAAGGAGCCTTGTCTAGATTGTGCACAGTGAACTGGTTACCCAGAGAGGCTGGAGAGTGGAGAGCATAAGGTGGTGACTTGTACGCTGCTGCAGCGTCCTCTCTACTGCTCTCTCCGCCCGCATGCCTCAGGAGGGGGGGTCTGAGATGGGGAAACTAGAAAATCATTTTTGATGCTGGGCGTGGTGGTGCATGCCTTTAATCCCGGCACTTGGGAGGCGGAGGCAGGCGGATCTCTGTGAGTTCGAGGCCAGCCTGGTCTACATAGTGAGTTCCAGGACAGCTGGGGCTACAGGGAGATCCTGTCTCAAAAAGACAAAAAAAAAAAAAAAAGGAAAAAAAAGAGAACCATTTTTGTCATACTGCCCAAGGACACCACTGTGAATGCCGTTCCTTCTCTCCACCACCATCACCCACCCTTTCTTTTCTTTCTGCCCATAAGTCATCCAAGGACATATTTAATGACAGCGTCCTGCTGGGGTCTTATGACCCATGTTTTGTCAGTTTTCCACTTATCTTCCCATCATAAACATTATCCTACAGCAGCAAGTATACCTCTGCTTTAAATTATTGAATAATTCCATATTATTGAACTAATCAGTTACTGTTGGGTGTTTAGATTATTTCCAGTCTTTTGCTCTCTTGATAACATTTGAAGACATACTCTTCCGAGCTCACTGAATACTGCCGCAGTGGCTTCACTAGCAGAGCAATTTGGGGCCAACATGACTCACGTTTTCAAGGCTTTTCCTAAGAAAAGACATGTTTCTCCTGACACTGTGAACCAGCCTTCACTCTCTCCAGAAGCATAAGTCAGTATCCCCATCCTGCTCTCTAAAACTAGCTGTTTTCTTTGTGATTCTGTGTGTGTGTGTGTGTGTGTGTGTGTGCCATCAGTAATACCATAACTTCCTACTTTCCATTCCCCACCCATTCTGCTCTACTAAATATGTAAATTTGGAAAATACAGTCTCAAAGCCTTTATTTACACATATATATTCACAACCTATATATACATATATATAATATTACTTTGAAAGGGCATTTTAGTTGTGTGTGTGTATGGTGTGTGTGTGTAAGAGAGGGGGTATATGTGTGAAAGTGAGTGCTGTGGTAGGCATGTAGAGACTAAGGTCAATGTTGACTGTCTTCCTCAATCAGTTTCTACCTTATTTTTTTAATTAAAAAATTACACTTGCTTATTTAGTGTGTGTGTGGTATGTTTGTGTAAGTGTAGGTGCATGTGTGTCACAACCCAGAGGCCCAGAGGGCAAGTTGCAGGGTCAGTTCTCTCTGGCCCTCTACCTTCTTATTTGAGACAAAGTCTCTCATTAATTGGGGCTGGCTGTTTCAGTTAGACTGGCTGGCCAGTGAGCCCCTAAGATTAGCCCATCTCCTCTGGCTCCCCAGTGCCAAGCTTATAAGTATGCACACTGGGCTTTTTATGTGGGTGCTAGGGTGGAACTCAGGTTCTCATCCTATACGGCTACCACCTTCTGACTAACCCATCTCTGCAATCCCCAAAAGAGCATTTTTTGAACTCTACATAGATGCTGTTGAACTATATATTTTATTCCGCTGCCCTTTCTCCAGTTGACAGCATCTTTAAGATCTATATTAATTCACACAACCCTAATTTATTCATTTTAACTGTTAATTCTTTCTTCATTATTAAAACCTCAAAGTGGTACAATGTGTTGCCAATACTTCCCTTTTATAAACAATGCCATGCTGAACATCCTCGTGCCAGTATTTCAATTTTTCTTGATATTTTATTGCTGAGTTTCTCATATACTATGTATTTTGATCCTTTGGTTCCTGTTGAAAATATGTTGCAATAAGCTTTTCTCAAAGTAGCAAGAGGGATCAGTGGATAAAGGCGCTTTCTGCCAAGTCTGATGACCTGAGTTCAAGCCCCAGGATCTACATGATGAAAGAGGAGAGTTGACTCACATTGTCCTCTGACCGCTACACATGTGCCATGGCACACACATGCACACACATACTAAAATAAAATAAATGTAATTTAAAAACTAAAAACTTTTTCTCAGTCTGTTAACTCTTTGTTAACTTTGTGATGTCGTTTATTAGACTTGTTTGGGTTTGTCTTTTGAGTTTTGGGTTTTTTTATTTGTTTGTTTTTGAGATGAGGTCTCACTGTATAGTTCAGGAACTCCAGATCTTCCTGCCTTCTGAATGCCCTAGTACTGGGATTATAGGCGTATACCACCATACCCAATTTAGTTTGAAGTTTTTGTATCTTATTTGAGAAATATTCCCCCAACCTGGTATAATAAATATTTGCTGTTAAGATTTTAAAGTTTCTTAAATCATTTGTTTCCATATAATAAGCCACTTCCCTAACACCATTAAAATGGTGTTAACACCATGTTTCTTAGTGATTTCACAGACCAAATATCTATATACCCAGGTTCATTGCTAGGCCCATTCGTTCTGTTCCATTGGTCTGTATGGCATTAACAACATGCTCCAAGAAAATTAAATGGCATTATAATGATTCTCAGTAACTGGTAGAGAGATAGTTTTCACCTTTGCTCTTGTTTTTCAGAATAGTTTTCGTGATGGAAAGGTATAAACAAAAAGTAGGATGACCAGGCAACACTGGC
Organism: Nannospalax galili; assembly: GCF_000622305.1. Lineage (NCBI taxonomy): Eukaryota > Metazoa > Chordata > Mammalia > Rodentia > Spalacidae > Nannospalax > Nannospalax galili. The sequence continues at coordinate 3,545,974 of NW_008353921.1, forward strand.
AAAAACAAACAAAAATCTACACTACAGTCCAATCCTAGCAGATCCAGGAAATCAGACAGAACACAAAGGTAGGAACGTGGGGCCAATGTCAAAGCCCCACCAAAAGAAGTATGGCCCAGGCAGAATAGAACAGACTTCTTTAATTGGATATTGATCCAGTTATTAAAACACTGGCCCATGTCCATCAGGAAAAAATGGCAAGAGAGCTAATCGGGCAGACTTCCACATGGGGAAAAACAATAACCAAAAAAACTCCTAGCCCGTATGAAGAAAGAATAAATGTTCAATTGTACCAGAAAAAAAAAAAAACCCAACAACAATCAGAGATTTTCTTCTGTCTGATTAGCAAAATTGGGGATTTTTCCCTTTCCTCCCTTCCCTTCCCCTGCTCTCCCTCCCTCCCCCCTCCCTCCCTCTCTCCCTCATTTCTTTCTTACTGGATACTCACTGTTGAAAGTGTGGTAAAAGGGCACTTCCAAGCACAGCTGGTAGTTCTGTGAATTGGCAAAGCTTTTCTGGAGGGCAATTTGGCAGACTATAAAATAAAAAACCCTGAAGACAAGCACTCTTTTTGATCCAGCTATCCTACTTCTAGGAATTTTTCCTAAGGAAATAATTAGAAGTAAATAAAAAAATGAATAATAGCAGCTAAATCACACCAACTGTTCACTCCCCCGCCTCCCCCGTGGATGGAGCACTTTACCCTTAACCCATTCAGCCTTGATAGCCACAGATGATGTGGCAAGTACTTCAGGTCCTTGTGTGCAGGGGGGATGGAGGCTGAGATGTTGTAAATGGGGAAACAGAAACTGAGATACTGTAAGTTGCTAAGTTCAAGTAGCTAGCCATCTTTTTACCCCCAAATTAAACTCCATGGCCCCAGACCAGGCTGTTATCCTGTTATCTGGAACACTGCACACTAAAAACTTTCCCTACAAAGTATTGTTGAAAATAGCATATAATCAGAAATAAGTAAGATGTGCAAGAACTGGGGCTTGATTAAATAAATGATATAGACTCGTGTGGTAGAATGCATGATTGTGAAAGTAAAATGAGGGGATGTAGCTCAGTGGTAGAGTACCTGCTGAGCGTGTGTGAGGCCCCAGGTTCGATGCTCATCATTACAGACTGAAATGTCTTGAAGTGATGACATGGAGAAAAATTCCTGATATAGTAAGTTTTAAAAAAATGATGCAAAACATCTATGTCTTATTGTGTGTGTGTGTGTGTGTATGTGTGTGTGTATGTGTGTGTGTATGTGTGTGTGTATATGTGTGTGTGTATGTGTGTGTGTATGTGTGTGTGTGTATGTGTGTGTGTGTGTATGTGTGTGTATGTGTGTGTGTATGTGTGTGTGTGTATGTGTGTGTGTGCGCACGCGTGCAAGTGCACATGTGTGTGAGGGTGTTTGTGATTTTTCAGAAGACAACTCAAGTGTAGGTCCTCAGGAAGGTCGTTTGTCTTATTTTGAGACAGGTGCTCCACAATTAGGCTTGGCTGGCTAGCCAGTGAGTCCCAGAAATCTGCCTGTCTCTACTTCCTCAGCACTGAGATTATAGGCACATACCACCACACCCAGCTTATCTCTCTCTCTCTCTCTCTCTCTCTCTCTCTCTCTCTCTCTCTTTCTCTCTCTCGTTCTGGGTCCTTGTTCATAAGCACTTTACCAACTGAGACATTTCCCTAGACCCAGATCCATTTTCATTTTTAAAATTCATACATGTCATTTTTATCAAATTCAAATTTTGAAAACCCTGGCCTGTCAAGGTTAGAGGAGGCAGGATGTGGACCAGGAAGCCTGTGGACCAGGGTGCTTGGATGTGAAGAATTTCCAGCTGGGTTGTAGTCACATGGGGTCTATGCAAGTAAAGATTAATCCACTTATGTTGTTTTTATGGGTTTATATAATTCTTATCTCCCTGAAAGAAGTCCAAAGATGCACAAGAAAATCCTAGAAGCCAAGAACAGAACCGTGTTGGCAGGGATTGTTCTTAAGAAAGATATAAATTTCAATTTCTTCTATATACCATTCTATATTTTCTGTTTGCTTTACTGTGAGCCTGTATTATCTTTACAATTATAATAGAATAATGCCAACTTCGTGGGAGCTGGGGTGGGGGTGGGGGAGTTATGACATGAAAATTGATGTTAAAGTACAGTCCTAGAACCTTGAAGATGGAGCTGTTTAGTGTTTTCAGCACTGTGTGAACTAGATGCCAGGATCCAAGGCGAGAGAAAGGAGAAGAAAAGTCCAGTTCTGGCCGGTTTGGAAGGGAAGGCTGCCAGAGAGGCCCTGAGGATTCTGGGATGGACTAGAAGCAGCACCCTTAACATAGATTCCTCCGACATTTAAATCCTGCTGTGCAGGTGCTGTACAGAACCTTCCTGACCACGGAGACAACTCGTTCAGCTGCTGGTTGGATGGCTTGCTGTTCACTGGTGGTGACATCAGGCCTCCAGGGAGCCCTTGGCTGTCAATCAGAAGGCTTTTCACAGCAGTGAGCCATCTCTGCCTCCTCTCCCTTTTAAAGGGACAGTTTCTGCCTAGATGAGGGAGTCAGACTTAGATCACCTTGATGCTGTCTTTCTCCTTAGAGTCCAATTCCAGGCAGTGGAGAAACCAGAGTGGGACAACGCAGGTTGTCAATGTAATTCCTGAGATCCCAGTACCAGCTTACTCTTGACACTGAAATATTGCCACTGAAGAGGTACATCAAAATGAAAAATTTAGGAACAGCTGGCCCACATCTGCAATCCCAGCACTCAAGGGGCCGAGACAGGATGATTGTGAGCTTGAGGCTAGCCTGAGATACACAGAGAGACCCTATCTCAAAAAATAATAATAAGTAAAAAAGCATTTGGAAAGTTCTGGAAAGATGACTTAGTGGCTAAAGCACTTGCTGCACAGCATGAGGACCAGAGTTCAGCTCTCGAGAACCCATGTAAAAGCCGGGTAGGCGTGGCAGTCATCAGCCCAGTCAGTGGCAGCCCTTGGGAGGTAGAAACAGGGCATCTCAGGGGCAAGCAACAGATGACGTTGGAGCAACAGGTCTCCAGGCTTAGTGAGGTTTCTTAACCTGTGTCAGTAAAATAAAGTGGAGCATGATCAAGGAAGACACCCAAATTCAACCTCTGGCCTCCACATAAACATGCACACACGTACATGGGCACCCACACACATGGGCTATACACATGTGAACATACATAGATGCACACACAAAGATATGGTATACAAGATAATTAACATTTCTTTACATCTTCTTTTTAAAAGATTTTAAAAATTCATGTGAATGAGTATTTGCCTACATGTATTTATGTGCACCACATGTGTGCAGTGCAGTGCAATGCTCACGGAGGCCAGAAGAGGGTGTTGGATGCCCTGGAACTGGAGTTTCAGACAGTTGTGAGCTGCCATGTGAGTGCTGGGAACTGAACCCAGGTTCTGCAGGAGTAACCCGTGCTCTAAAGCACTGAGCCATCTCTCCATATTGTTAAGCAATGCCAATTTTAGAATCATCAAATGTTTGGGAAAAAATAATTTCCTGGGTTCTGTTGCAGCTAAAGGCAATATATAACAACCAGGGCTGCTGAGGTATAGTTAGGAATTTGTGAGAACCTTTTCTTGCCTTATATAATCGATTTCTTCTTCTTCCTAAAAGGAACAAGGCTGGGCGTGGTGGTGCACACCTTTAATCTCAGCACTCCGAGGCAGAGGCAGCCGGTTCTCTGTGAGTTCAAGGCCAGCCTGGTCTACATAGCAAGTTCCAGCCCGGACAGGGAGGCCCCATCTCAAAAAGGTGTGGGGGGGACGGGAACCTGATGGCTGGAGCTGGAATAACTGCTGTTCGCAATCATGAGGAAAACCCTGGGAGAACCGCAAAGAACCCAACCCTGACACCCTTACCGTACAGAAACAGTCAGTAGTAGTTTAGGCATCACTGGCTACTGAGGTTTTTCTATAACTCATGGCTGAAAGCAACCTTTAACTGTTTCACTCAACAATGTTAAAAAGAAGAATGTAATTAATATGGACTAGGAAGCGTGGTGAGGAGAGATGGTATAACAGCATAAAGTTTTCTTGCAGGTCACCATCACCCAAAATTGGAAAGTGTGCTTTAGGGTGCATGAGGTCCTGGTCTGATCCCTATCTAAAGGAGAAGAGGAGACAGAGGAGGGGAGGAGAGAGGAGAGGAGGAGAGAAAAGATGGGGAGGAGAGGAAGAGGAAGAAAGGAAAGGAAAAGAAAGAGACAGAAAGGGAAGGGGAGAGATATGGGGGTTTGGGGTGGGTAGTTTTTTGAGACGGAATCTTCTGATAGCCCTAGCTGGCCTAGAATTCCCTATGTAGACCAGGCTGGCCTCAATCTCAGAGATCCACCTGCCTCTGCCTCCTGAGTACTGGGATTAAAGGTGTGAGCCGCCACACCGGGCTTAAACTCTGAATTTTGAAACAATTGTAGGTTTACAGAAGGGTTGCAAAAACAGGGGCCAAACTTCTCACTGGCCCTCATCCCACTTCCTCCAACATTAACATCTTACATAATCATGGTGCATTTGTAGAAGTTAAAGGATAGGCTTGGTGGTTGGCATGTGGTTATTAACAGCACTACATATTTAATTCATGTTTTCTAATCTTTTCTCTTGACATCTTTTTCTATTCCATTTCCCTAACCAGAATGTCTCATCTCCTTGTTCTCCTCCACCCTGTGAACCTCTCAATTTTCTTATGTCTCATGGTCTTCAGATTTTTGAGCAGTAGCAGTCAGATCTTTTCTAAAATGTCTCTAACTTTGGCTTGTCATATGTTGGGAATGTCACCTCATCCCATGATGTAGGAGGGCACACGGCATCCGCCAGACTACTCACCAGCCATGTTGACCTGGCTTGCTTGACTTCCTTTCTTGATACTTTGTGTTTTTCCATATTGCTTACCAAGAGTCTGTGAAAAGAGTGAGCCTGGAGAATTCCACCAAGGTGGGGGTTCAGTTTTTTATCTGAGAGACAGAATTGATGTTCGGGGCTTGGCTGAAGGAGGGAAGATAAGAATAGCCGTAGCATCAATGTTTGATCGTCTGGAGGCTGGCCAGGGTGAGGTGGAGATGACTGAGGGTTATGTCACTATTGGCAGAATTAGGGTCTCCTAGAGACACTTTAATATCATATTTCCTTGTAACTTAGAGACCTGGGTGAGCATGTGGGCTGCCCGTGCTGGAAATGGCATAACGGACAGACCTAACACCACCGAAGAAGTGAGTCAAGTGGGAACCAGTGTTGGCAAAGCTCTGTGCTGCAGGTCCCACTCCTCATCTCGGCATCCTCACAGTTCTGCTGTACAGTGGTGGCAACCCTCTCCTTTCCATGGGGGAAACAGAGACTCAGAGAAGTGAATGATTTGCCCTTGGCCATCAAGGATCCATCAAGCCATGAACCGGGGAAGGCTCAGAAGCGTCACTGTTTGAATCCAGATCTCCGTGACATCAAGCCTGCGCTGTTCCTCTCTTTCTCACCACACCACATGCTTCCAAGGAAGGACTGTGAGAACCACAGGAATCCAACTGGGGGTGGGGGCAAGGATGGGGAGCCCAGACCGCTCTCCCAGCTGGAAGAATCTTCATATTTTTATGGGTTCTTGGTCTCTTCACAGACCCATCAGCTGTTATGAGTCCCTGAATGAGCACCCCACTATATACTGAATGACTTGGAAACTACAGTCTTTTACAATTAGATGAAATAAAGGATCCAAAGGATCCAGGATAGCTTTCCCCTAGCCTCTCCTTGGCAGGACACCTGGTATGCTGAGGGAAACAAAGAAAAAGTAGGGCTGGACTGGTGAGATGGCTCAGTGGGTAAAAGCACTTGCTGTGCAGACCTGACAACCTGAGTTCAAACCCCAGAACCTGTAGCAGAAGGAGAGAACTGACTCCAGATCTCTGCACATAAGCTATGGCACATAAGCTATGGCACACAAGCACAGAGAGAGAGAGAGAGAGAGAGAGAGAGAGAGAGAGAGAGAGAGAATAATAATTAATAATAATAATAAATGGGGCTGGAGAGATGGCTCAGTGGTTAAGAACACTGACTGTTCTTGCACAAGACCGGGATTTGAATCCCAGCACCCACATGACAGCTAACAACTGTCCATAACTCCAGTCCCAGGGGATCCGATAGTCTCTTCTGACCTCCGCAGGCACTGCATGGCACAGGTGCACTTACCTATGTGCAGGCAATACACGCATACACATAAAAATATGAATAATAAATAAAATATTTAAAAATAATGATTAATAATAATATAAATAAAAGGTAAGGATGGAAAGAGAGAGAGAAAGAGAGAGAGAAAATACTTGGTTTTTAAATCCCTCCTTCCAGTTATCCCCAAATGCAGGTCCCATTTTGCCCCTCTAGAGATAGATTTTGCTTAAAGGAATAGCCTGTTTACTGAAGCTGGTTCTGGTTTGGTTTTTGTCATGTGGAACCCATGCATCCTGATGGGCACTTTCTGCTCACCCCAGTTTCTCCTTCCTCATCATACCAACATGCCTGTGGCTTTGGTATCTCTGGGCCCACAGGTCTGCCTCACTAAAGGTTGTGAACACAGGTGCTAGAGTCAGAAAGCCCAGGGATGGGAGCACAGTTAGCTATGTGGCTTTGGACGAGGACTTCAGCTCCTTGAGTTTGTTCCATCTGGTAACTGGGGATGGTAACATTACTACAAGAGAAGCATTGCAGCATTAGACAAGTTGATATGCATGTGAAGATGCAGCTGAGCCTTCAATATATGGTAACTGTTTATCGTTCAACTTCTCCTGCTCCTAGACCACATGATTCTCCAGAGATCTCCAGAATGAGGCTCTAGCTCAGCCTCTCAAGTATAGTCAATTGACTAGAATTGCATGGTCTGTGCCCAGTTGTATACTGGAAAGTACTTAGCAACCAGATTCCAAATAACTACAATGCTTATGCCGATTTCCGTGGTGTAAATATTCCCACTGTGGCTACTTCCCAGCCATTAGGGCAGTAAATAAACACAGAGCTGGGAATACTGCATAGCTGGCCCTCAGGATCTGGAACTGGCCAGCTGCAGCACACCCCTTCCTGTGCAGGTACAATTTCTCCACAATGGGAGGAAAAAGGGGAAGCACCCAGAAATACATCCACAGCAGCAGTTAACAGAAGGGTAGGGATGCTGGGCATGGAGGCACATGTCTGCCACCCCAGCACTCAGGAGGCAGAGGCAGGAAGTTTAGGAATTCAAAGCTAGCCTGGGCTACATAGCAAGACTGTCCCAAACAACAAAAACAGGAGTGATGCATCTTCGGTTGATGATGTATCTGGGAGGTATCCTCCTATGGTAATTTATTGAGCAACTATTCAATAAACATGTCAGAGGGTGTGTTAGCTACTTTTCTCATTGTTGTGACAAAATACCCAACAAAAGTAACTTAAGGAAGAGTTTGAGTGTGCAGTCCTTCATGGTGGGGAAGGTGTGGAGGCAGGAGCTTGAGGTGGCATTGCATCCTCAGCCAGGAAATAGCAGAGAGATTGATGCTGGTGCTCAGCTCACTTTCTCCTGTTTTATTCAGGCTGGGACTCCAGGCCATGGTATGGTGCTGTCCACATTTAGGATGGGTCTTTCCATCTCAGTTAACCCAATCCAGAAACTCCCTCACAGACATGCCCAGGGATTTGTCTCCTGGGTGACTCTAGATGTATCCTGGGTGACTTTAGGGCTAGGAGTGCACGAATGGCAGTGGAGGCCAGAGGACAGGACATTTTCTGGCCCCCATCAATCAGGGTGTGGCTGCCTTCAGGAAGGGGTCACATGAAGTTCCATTGGCTAAGAGGAATTCTCAGAAGATGGGGGCAGCTGAGACCTGTGAGTGATCAGGTGTCACGGCAGCTGGGGGCTGGGTGGGCCATGGGGGTCCACACCACCTCTCTAGGGCCTCAGTGTGACTCATCTTCTAATGGTCAGCCCTCTTTTATGGAGAAAGTGGTAGGGACAGAAAGATGTCAGATACAGTGCTGCTGCTGCTGCTGCTGGTGATCCTGGTCCTGGTCCTGGGGCAAAGTGAATCGGTGGCCTCGTGAGGGGGAGGGTCGTTTGCTGTTGAGGGAGACGGTGACTACAGCCAAGCTGCCGGATGCTGGTGGGAGTAAAGATCACCAGTGCCCACATTCCCGTTTCTTCAAGGTTTGTCTCTTTCTCTAATGCTTTGTATTTCTACAATAGCCCTGGGGATTAGAACGACTTAACATTTCATCTTGTCAAGACCGGCAGACGAAAACATGACGGAGAGACTAGAAACACATTCATCCTGCCTGTGCAGTCCTGCTGTGTGTATTTTTTTAAACAATGTACACATACCCCTGGGGTTGACATTTATTCTGTTTCATATGTCGTGGTTTGCTTTGAACTGTAGGGGCGTGGTGACTTCAGACTCCTTTAACACGTCAAATCTGTGAATGGAGTTTAAACGCCAACGTTGTGACAGGAAGTCTTGAAGTTGCCTGCACGCATCCACCCTGCACTCAACATGGGACTACCGGTCTGCCCACAGCACCCTGCCAAGGAGTATGAGGTGGGTGGGCTGCACCTGAGGGTCAGCAGGTCAGCATGCTGCTGGGGTGTGTCCACCGAAGAACTACATCGTGGGCCGCTGTGTCTCTCTTGGGGTGCACTGGGGTCTCCTTTTCCTCTCCTTCCTTCCCAAGTGAGACAGACAGGCAGGAATTAAGCTCACAACCACCCCAACGACATACCACTGGCATTTGCAATAAAATAGCTCTCTGCCTGAGGGATACTCCGGGGCATTGGAAAGTTCATTAATTCATGCAGCTTACACACACTGGGCATCGGCGGTGAGTTGGACATCTGTCTATGGGCTAGGAGTGCACGAATGAGAGGAAAGACAAAACTCCCTGCCCTCCCAGAGTTTGCAGATGCGAAGATTTTCAACATGCTCCATTCTAATCACAGGTAAAGAAACTGAGGCTTAATAAATCTGATCAAGCACTGGGTGTGGAGGCACACACCTTTAGTCCCCTCACTCAGGAGGCGGAGGCAAGCAGATCTCTATGAGACTGAGGCCAGCCTGATCTATATAGTGAGTTCCAGGGCTAGCTGAGGCTATAGGGAGACCCTGTCTAAAATAAAAATAAATGGTGGCTGGAGAGGTGGCTTCTGTTCTTGCAGAAGACCTGGGTTCAAATCCCAGCACCCACATGGAAGCTAACAACTGTCTGCAACTCCAGTTCCAGGGGATCCAACAGTCTCTTCTGTCTTCCTCAGGCATTGCAGGACACGGGTGCACTTACCTACATACAGGCAATATATACATACACATAAAAATTATAAATAAAAAAGAAACCCTAATATTAAACCTAATCAAGGAAGTTAAAGATCTCTACAGTGAAACACTTCATACACTGGTGGAAGAAATCATAAAATAAAAATAATAAATAAAATATTTTAAGATAAAAATAAATAAATAAAAATAAATCTTGTCGAGGACAGATAGCAAAGGTCATCACTCAAAGTGTAACTGAGGTCAGCACCATCCCTGGAGCCATATATGGGACCAATTCAATGCTGGGCAGGATATTGTCTGTTTGTCTCTTTGCTTGTATTTAACCACCCCACCTCCTCCCACCCTTCTTCTGGTACTAGAAGCATTATTTACTTTCAGAAAACCTCTCTTCCCAACACCATCTAGAAAAACTGCCAATCAGGCATCCTCTGCCTTCCTAACGAGTTCATGACCCAGGCTACGGCATTTGGTACTTGTTTCCGGTTTCCCGGAACAGGCTCCTGGTGTGCCCAGCTCTGCTCCTCAGCCTTGTGTGTGACTCCGCAGTTTTCCTCCAGTCTCTGTTTCTGTCTCATGCAACCCTGTACCTGGGCTGAGGGGAGTCACTTCACCCTTAGAGTTCTAGTGCGGACCCCAAGCAGACCCTGCCACCTGCTCTCGTGTACCGCTGGCCTCTCGGAAAGCCAGGGGGAGACCTCGTTTACCTGAGCCAGGCTGTGCCGACACCCCCGCTCTCTAGCCCTTTCTTCAGACCAGAACCTCCCGAGAGCTGCTTCCCCATTCTGCATGGGGACTGCAGACATGCAATGCTGGCCACTCAGCAAAAGCATAGTCGGCCTGAGCTAGCTATATTTGAGCTTTCCTGAGAGCATACAGGCCCCGCCTCCTGCGCTCTGCCTGGCCGGGAGAGTGGCAGTTACTACACTCTTGTCCAGAGTGCAGGCAGAACAGGTGATCACTCAGCAAATTCAGGATCGGAGTGCCAGCCAAACCCTCCTCCTCTAGGTCTATTTTTGGGTCACCTCTGGGTCTCATTAATGCCACATGCCAGAGCTATAGGTCAGAAAAGAGGCTTTTCTTGGAGAACCTCTCAGTCGGGATTGAGCAGACTGCAAACAGCAATCTGACCAACTAGAGCTTTACTATTCTCACCTTACAGGACAGTGCAGGCAGGTGCAGAGGCTCAGAGAAATCCTTCAGGACAGAAAGAAGCCTTCCTCTTGCTAAGGATAGCAATATCCTTAGCAGGCAAGGGGGAGCACTTAGCCTCATAGTCACAAGACAGCTGCCCCACTTCCAGAAATCTCACCTGCATTCCAGGCAGAAATAAGAGCAAAAGCTAAAAGAAAACCACCTATGCTGGCTATCTTCCCCACCCAGCTGTACGAAGAAGACTCTGTTAAGAGGGGCTCTCGGTTCATGTCTCTTTGAAGGAAAGAATTCAGTCAAAAGATACAGACAGATTAAGCAGCCGACTTATCAAAGCTAAACAGAGCAAATACTCCAGAGAGAGACTGGATTAACTGGCCAAGGCGGGGAGCAGCCCCATGAATGGAAGTTTTAATGAATGTTTAACAGATGGGTCGTGGACTTATATTGTAAGGTGATCTTATTTCCCTCCTAGATCAGGGTGGACTGGATCTCCTTTTTAGGGTATTTCTTCCCCTTATCCCCTAGAAAAGCCCATGAGGAGTGTCAAAAATCACAGTGCAAGTGACTTTGTGATGATGTCAAGTCTTTGGGGGCTGCAGATGTTTGCTCGGTGCTCATGTGTGAGCAAATACCCCAGCACCTTAGTTTCTGATGTAGGGACAGCCTAACTGCAGCTTTGAGGGTGTTTTGCCACAAGGGGGCGTTTGACGTCAAGCGACTAGGCTACCAAGACGCAGTGACTATTGATTGTCCCATTCCTCATGTTTAACTCCTTACCTACCCAGTATCTACTGGTTAAAACTGGGTCCAAAGAACACCAATAGTTGCAAAGGAGTGTGGGAAGGTGTTTTGTAATGGGGTGCATTGTCATTCAAAGGAAATCTAGGGGCTGGAGAGGTGGCTCAGTGGTTAAGAGCACACTGCTCTTGCAGAGGACCCCAGTTCAATTCCCAGCACCCACGTGGCGGCTAACAACTGTCGGTAACTCCAGTTCCGGAAGATCGGACACCCGCTTCGGACCTCTACAGGCATTGCACAACACGGTTGCACTTACATACAGACAGGCAAAACACAAATACATAAAATAAAAATAGAGAAGACAGGAATTAAAGCAATAATAATTGCCATTTGTCAAACATCTCCCATGTGTAGGGTGTGGGTTTGCTTGGGGTGGTAAAACCTTTGCATTCCCTGTTAGAGCTGAGGACGCACAGAGCTTTCAGAGCTTGCCCTAAGCCAGCACTGGCAGAGCTGGAATTTAAGAGCAAGATGGCGTGACCCTTCTGGGAGGCACACTCTTCCCTCCACATGTGTCCGAGAGACCCTATATGGCAGGGTTCTGGAAATATCCATCTCCTGTGCTTTCCTAAGAATCCTGGACCAAGACCTTCAGAACCTCCTCCAGGGCAGCGCATCCCCATTTCATTTTATTAATTAATCAATTAATTTTTGTTTCTGGTTTTTGTTTTTGTTTGCTGCTTGAGGTTGGGGTCTCCCTGTAGCTGCAGCTGACCTGAAACTCGCTGTGTAGACCAGGCTACCCTTGATCACACAGAGATTCATCTGCCTCTGTCTCCAAGTGCTGGGATTAAAGGCAAGCATCACCATGCCTGGCTTTGAATTTTATTTTTAAAAATAAGTTCTAAAAAATTGGGTCTGGAGAGATAGGTCAGCAGTTAAGAACACTGACTGTTCTTGCAGAAGACCCAGGTTTGAATTCCAGCACCCACATGGCAGCTAACAACTATCCGTAACTCCAGTTCCAGGGGATCTGACAATCTCTTCTGTCCTCCGCAGGCATTGCACGACATGGGTGCACTTAACTACATGCAGGCAATACACACATACACATAAAATAAAAATAATAAAATATTTTTTTAAATTGTAAGCGAATTATACTATTATATGTTTGGATTGCCAACAATTAAGAGAAAAAGCTGAAGAATCCCAGTGTGCAACTTTGAGGGAACTGTGGTCATTGCTGCTGTTTGGGGGATTAGTATTTACTGAGCCTTCTAGCTGCGATCATGAGGCTGGAGGCACTGACTGCAGTGACTCAGACTATGGGTGCTGTGTTAGTTCCCTGCAGCTGCTGCAGTCAAACCCTTGGTGACTTAAGGTAGCTCCTATGCATTCGTTCCCAGTTCTGGAGTCCAGAAGTTCTAACAGGGTATGGGCAGGGCCACGCTGCTTCTGTGGGTTCATAGAGAGAAGACTGAGCAAGTGGCCCTGGGCTGTATAAGCAAGCTAGCTGAGCAGAAGCCTGGGAGTCAGCCAGCAAGCAGCCTCCCTCCACGGCCTCTGCTTCGGAGTTCCTACTTGGCTTCCATTAATGACGGACTGTAACCTGGAAGCAGAAATAAACCCTCTCCTCCCCTTGCCTTTGGTCATGGTTTAGTACAGCAACAGAAACCAAAGTGGGACAATGTGTTTGATGATTATTTCCTACATTCACCATCCATGAGTAACTCTAAAGAAAATGCTATCAGATACTTTTTGACTTTTCAATTTTTTATTTTATTTATTTTTTAATTTTGTGTGTATGAGTGTATTGCCTGCATGTATGTAAATGCACCTGTGTTGTGCAGTGCCCAAAAAGGTCAGAAGAAGGGATCAGATTCCCTGGAACTGGAGTTAGGGTGGTTGTTGGTGCTGGGAATCGAATCCAGGTACTCTGCAGGAGCAGCCAATGCTCTTAACCACTGAGCCATCTCTCCAGCCCTGCCTTTTTAAAAAGTTATTTATGGGGCTGCTGAGTCTGGCTCAGCAGTTGAGAGCACTGACTGCTCTTGCAGAGAACCTGAATTCAATTCCCAGCACCCACGTGGTGGCTATGAACCATCCTTAACTCCAGTTCTGGGGGAATCTGAAGCCCTCTTCTGACCTATGCAGCATTGCATGACACAGGTGCACTCACATACATGCAGGCAATACACTCATACACATAAAATAAAAATAATAAAATATTTTTTAAAATATTTATTACACTTGCTTATTTATTTGTGTGTGTGTATGTGTGCGTGTGTGTGTGTGCATGTGAGAGCATAAACATACAGCACACATGTGGAGGTCAGATGACAACTTTCTGGAGTTAGTTCTCTCCTTCTACCTTGTAAGTCTAGGGGACCAAACTCAAGCCATCGGGCTTGGCAGTAAGCACCTTTACCTGCTGAGGCATCTTGTTGGCCCCTTTTCTGACCCTTCTTGAGTCTGGTAGAGACTATACATACCTTTGACCCTTCTGACCCTTTAGAGTCTGGTTGAGTCTATACATAACTTTTCGGCATATTTTAAAACAAGATTTCATACATAGGGTCATAAAAGGAATCATTCTCAGATGGTCTCCAAGTTTATTTTTTTCATTCTATGATGGTGAAAAAATGATAAGTATTCATCAGCAGCCATACTTTGAATTTTGACTCTTTTTCAGGCTAGAGGTGATGTGCTATGATATTCTCTCTCTCCATGCTGGGGTGGGGATAATGGTCCCCAGCTCCTAGACAGCCAAGAGTTCTCAAGGGGAACCTTCTGGTCCTCTGTGGTGGACCATGTAGCTCAGCTGTGGTTTTCTGTAACTTAGGTTTCTTTAAATGCATTTTTGATTTAGGCTGTCTTCAACATAGAATGAGTTTATCACGATGAGCCCCATGGCAAGCCAAGGAGCAGTATATTGAAACACGCTTATCAAAATATTTTAAAAACCAAATCTGTCACAGAGCAACATATGTGCCAGTACAAGCTCGAGCAGCATGTCTAATAAGAGCCATGATTCCAAAGTCACAATGAGCATAGTTGATGTTTTGAAATAATTTCAACAACAGCAATGAGCTAAGTGTATATGTAATTTCTATTGGCGATGGAGTCCCAGGAATTCCTGATATACTGCGTGTTCTGTTGCCAATGGTGGCAATCAGAGGAAATGCTCATTTTACTGAACTTGGGAAAATAAAGCCAGTATTTCTCATGCAGCCTCATGGACCTCCTAATTTAATAAGATGCGTTTCCATGGATCGTTGCTGGACTCGGTTTATCTGTTTAGTTTTTTTCTTACTTATTTCAGACTTTCTTCGAATGCATGCTGGTCCTTGCCCTCCGCTTCTACTAAAGCCAGTGGACCAATGACAGTTGGAAGCTGTATGCATGTGGGTGGGACTTAACAGCCATGAGCACAATAAATCTTCAATGTCACTGTATATGTGTGTGTGTGTATCTGTGATGTATTGTGTGTGTTTGTGTGTGCACATGTGCATGCACAGACCAGAGGTAAATGCTGTGTGTCTTCTTCAATCACTCTCTACCTTAATTTTTAAAAATATTTTATTTATTTTATTTTATGTGTTTGAATGTTTTGCCTGCATGTGTCACATGTATGCAGTACCCACAGAGGCCAGAAGGGGGCATCAGATTCCCCCTGCAACCTGAGTTATGAGCAGTTGTTAACCACTGGGAATTGAACCCAGGTCATCTGCAAAAACAGCCAGTGCTCTTAGCCACTGAGTCACCTTCAGTCCTGCCCACACCCCTGCCCTTCTGAGACAAGATCTCTCACGGAGTCTGGAGCTCACCAGTTTGGCTAGAGCCTCCCATGTCTGTCTCCCCAGTGCTGGGATTACAAACATAGGACCGGCACGGTTTTTCACATGGGTGCCAGAGATCCACCTCCCCAGCTCCCAAGGATCTTTAGATTTTTCCTTTTAAGCTGGTTGGTTTCTCCAGACAAGATTTTCATAGCATCTTTTAGGGAAAAGCCAGTACTCCCAAGGAGATGATAACCCCATGCAGTCTTTTGATCTCAGAGTCTCAGTATCGATTCCAGGACTGTTCAGGGCCAGCATTCTGGAGCATAGCCTGGAAAGGAGCCTGAGAGGAAGAGGTGGGGCCTCTCAGCTTTCCTTGGCAGAGCTTCTGTTAACTGCTTCTCCTCTGCTTGCAGGGTGAGGCTGGGCCTTCCACTTCGCTTGCCTGATGGTGGCACATTCTTCTTCCAACCACAGCTGTGCTGTGCAGCATGGTAGCCACAGCCACACGCAGCCATTGAAATCTAACTTTCATTTCCTCATCTGCACTAGTCATGTTTCAACTGTTCAACAGCCATATGTAGCTAGTGGCTGGCTGCTGGCAGGACAGTGTATAGCATGGCTCACATTGGGGAGACTTCTACATGGAACAGGGCTGCTCTAGAGCAGAGACTGGCAAACTGTTTCCATAAAGGTCCAGATAGTCCATTCTTTTGACTTTGTCAACCATAAGGTCCTGTTGCATCTGTTCATCTCTGTCACTGGCACAGAAGAGAAACCACAAACGATGCATGGCCTGCCTGCTGGAACACGTGTCTATGTTCTGATAAAACTTTATTTATGAGCCCCGAAGTCCAAACTTGACATCATTTCACATGTCATAAAATTATTCTTTTGATTCTTTCCCATAGCCATTAAAGGATGTAAAGCTATCCTTACCCTGCAGGCTGTAGACGAATAAGCAGCAAGCTGGATTTAAGCCATAGGTCATCAATCATTGACCCCCTGTCTTAGTGAATCACCTTTTGTCACAAGATGAATGACTGTTATTTTATGAGTTCAGAGAGGAAGCAGAGGCTAATATATGCAAGGCTTCTTTTTAACCTAAAAGTCTGCTTATCTATTCAGGGTCCGTCTTCCCCTGTACTTTGAAATCTGTGAATGATGACCCCATCTTTCTTATCCATTATTCTCCTTGTGTCCAGCACGATGCTTGACTTCTAACAGCTCTTGGTCGATAGTGTGGCATGGACAGATGCTCACCAGCCACCTTCTGAGTGTAATTTGGCTTTTCCCTTGGCTCTGTCTCCATGCTGAGGAGACCATTCCTGACTGCTTAACAATTACATTTCTTGTTATCAATGAATACATTGACACTCCAATTTTCCACCAAACTCCCCGGAGCTTGGCGTATGTATTTTCACCTCTGAGAGAAGACAGCAGCTCTCAAGCTTTGTGGCATCTTGGTCACAAAAGTGTAAGTCACAACTGAATTTGATAAGGAGAATCCTAAAGGGAAGGGAAGAAATGTGGCAAACATAAATAATTGGAGAATTTTCAGTGCTGGACTGCAATCGCCCTCTCCAAGATAAGGAAGAGACGGCTCTGTAGAGTGTTAGCATTTCTGCGATGATGCAAGGGCAGAGTACCAGGCTGAGACTGGTCAGATGTGGCAAAAGCTGCAGATTAACGATGCACATGTCACTGAAGAGTGGTTGCCTCTAAGGTTTACTGACTGAGAAGAACGTGAAAGAAATTTCTGGGCTGCTGGAAATGTTCCAGATCTTCATCTGGCAGTGGTTCCACACGTATATACTCACATACAGCTTTGTCTGTGCTTGTAAGATATCAAACTGTCCTGTACATGTGTTATTTCCTAATTAAAAAAACTAATCGTTAGGGAAAAGTGAATCAAAAAGTACAATGAGGCACCACCTCCTATTCATTAGGATAGCGACTGCCAAAAACTAGAGTCTGGGGAGATGGCTCAGCAGTTAAGAGCACTGGCTGTTCTTGCAGAGGACCTGGGTTTGATTCCCAGTACCCACATGGCAGCTAACAACCATCCATAACTCCCATTCCAGGGGACCTGATATCTCCTTTTGGTCTCCACAGACATTGAATGCACAGACACTGCACTTGCATACATGCAGGCAAAACACTTATTCACATAAAATTAAAATAAATAATTTTTATAAAAGAAGGGGAAAAGAGATAAGAGCACTTTTTACTCTTTCAGAGGACCAGAGCTAACTGCCTGTAATTCCAGCTCCGGGAGATCTGACACTCTTTCTGGCCTCTGCAAGCACCAACACATACATGCACAGACATGCACACACACACACACACACACACACACACACACACACACAAATAAAAAATTTTAAATTAACAATAGAGGGGCTGGAGAGATGACTCAGCAGTTAAAAGCACTGGCTGCTCTTCCGGAGGACCCAAGTTCCATTTCCAGCACCCACACGGCAGCTAATAATCATCCGTAACTCCAGTTCCAGGGGAATCCAATGCCCTTTTCTGATCTCTGCAGGCATTACATGACACAGGTGCACTTACACACATGCAGGCAATATACTCATACACATAAAAAAATAAATAAAATTTTTAAGAATTATATTAAATTAAAGATAGAATTACCACATAATCCAGCAATTCCGCTTCTGGAAATGAAAGAAATCAGAGCAGTAACTGGGAATGTTGCTCAGTAGCAGAGCGTTTGCCTAGTTCAAGACCCTGGGTTTGATCCCCCACCCTGAAAAAAATCACAAAAAGAAACATAAACAGGTTTTAAAGAGAGATTTATGCCTCTGAGTTCCTAGCAGAATTCTTCACAATGACCAGACACAGAAACAGTCCACGCTCCCACCAGGGACGAATGGATAAACAGAGCGTGACTAGTTACACAATGCAATCAATTCAGTGTAAGAAAGGAAAAAGCCAGAAACTAGGGTCTATGTTTACTAAATATATGAGAATAAAGAAACTACACATAAGGATATAAACATCGAACAGCTGGAAGCAGAGAGCTGAGGTTTGTGTGACGTTTATACTGAGGAGCAAATAATACCCAACAGTTTGTCTTGGTCCCTTCAAGCGGCTACAACAAAAACACCACACACTGAGTGGCTTGTAAACAACAGCATTATATTTTCACTGATCTATAGACCAAGAAATTCGAAATCAAACATAAGAACCAGTGTCTCTTGCGGGGCCCACTTTCTGGCACACAGATGGTGCAGTGTGGCAGATCGGCATTCTTTGTCTTCTTTTATGACATCAGTTCCCTTCACAAGGACTCTCCTCCATGACTCATTGCCTCTCAAAGCACCCCCATCCCTAATACCATTGCATTGGAGCTAGGATTTCGAAGGGGGAATTGGGGAGTGGGGGTTCATAACACTCAGACCACAGCACTGAGGTCTATATTGCAGAAGAAAATCAAAATTATTACTAAGGTGTCCTTGAAGGGTGGTACTGGAGTTGAGAAATTGGCATTTGTTTTCACACTTAACTCTTTGTCGTTTAATGTGTAATTATATCCATGAGCATCTTTGATATATGTTTGGGGAGCAGGGACACTAGGGATTGAACCTGGAGTCTCGTACATGGTGAGCAAGGTCTCTGCCAGTGAACTACATCCCCAGCCCACTTTTTACTTTCTTTAAAATCTTGATATAAAATTTTAAAGTCTCATTAAGTTGACCAACTGGCCTTGAACTCTGAATTCTCTTGCCCCAGCCTCCTGAGAGTGCAGGCCTATGCCACCCAGGCCCAATTTTTTTATATTTATATTAATTTGTTTCAAATAATCTCATCTTTGCAGTCACATCTGTAAGCCTTGCTTGCCTTGTAGGCAAGGTGTCACCACTTTACTGTTCTGGCTTCTTCTTCCTCATTTAAAAAGTGCAGCAACTCCGTTCACCTCCTGGACCCTTACCAGGTATGATCATTAATCTTGGTTATCAACTTACAGGATTTAAAATCACTTAGGAGACAAATCTCTCACGTCTGTGAGGGTGACTCCAGAGAGGTTTAAATGAGGTAGGAAGACTCATCATGAACATGAATAGCACTGTTCTATGGACTGGGAACTCCATCTGAAAAAAAAAGGAGAATGTGAGTAGAGCATCAGCATTTGCCTCTGTGCTTCCTGAGTGTGGATGCCATGTGACCCCCTCAACCCTCCTGCTATCACACCTTCCCTGCCATGACGGACTGCATCTTCAAGCTGTGAGCCAAAATAAACCTTTTCTTCAGTTGATTTGTTGGGTTACTTGTCACAGCAATGAGACAAGTGACTAATAGGAAAATTGTCACCAGGAGTACAGTTGTTGCTGTACTAAACCTGATCATATTTGTAGGCCTTTGGAATTGGTTTGTGGGAGGATTACAGAAGAGTTTGGAGGTACAGGGTAGGGAAGCCCCAGAATGCTGTAGGCAGTGCCTATTGTACCATTCTGGTAGGAGTTTGGAATGCTGAGAGAAATGTGGACCATAGAGGCCAGACTCATGAGGTCTCAGAGGTAGGATGGGAGCCCATTGGGAACCAAACCATAAACCATTCATGTTATGTTCCGGCAAATAATTTGGCTGCATTGTGTCTCGATCCTGAAAATTTGAATGAGGCTGAATTCAAAAGTAATTTACTAATCTATTTGGCAGAGGAAATTTCAAGACAATGTAACATCCAGGCCATGGCATGGTTGTTACCTAGTGCTCTTAGTCAGAAGTACAGTGAGAGTGGAAATAAATAAACGATGTACAACTTGGCCAAGAAAGAAACATGAGCAAATTTAAAGTTGCTGACATGGTGGGTTTGAAGAAAGTAGCTGTAATTGTTGAAGTTCATTCACACCATTAAAGAGGACTCTTGGGCTCTGCATTGAAACAATAGAAAGGTGCCCTGAGAACAAGAGCCTACCTTGAAAGCTTCAACTTGTAAAAATACAAATTTGGGAGCTGGAGAGATGGCTCAGCCGTTAAGAGCACTGGCTGTTCTTCCAGAAGACCTGAGTTCGAATCCCAGCACCCCTATGGCAGCTAACAACCCTCCATAACTCCAGTTCCAGGGGATCTGACACCTTCTGTCATCCACATGCATTGCATGACATTGGTGCACTTGCATACATGCATGCAATACACACATATACATAAAAAAATAAAGCAAGAAGATGTAAAAATGCAAATTTATTTGAAAGGCGAGATCCTGAATTGAGAATGCAATCATGAGGGCTCTGCACTTGAAAACAACTCCATTGGGAAATGTCTGCCCAGGTTCAAGGTGCCCAGAGGCCACAGAAGTGGGGAGACTACATTTGGAGCTAACAATAGAACTTGCATTGTTCACATCATACTGGGTTTGTAAATATGCAAAATACAGCAGCTATGGGGTCATTGGCGGCTTGCACCAAGGTTCCAGAAAGCCATCAATGCCAGGCAACGTGTGGCAGGCCAGA
The DNA here is from genome assembly GCF_000622305.1 of Nannospalax galili. Classification (NCBI taxonomy): domain Eukaryota; kingdom Metazoa; phylum Chordata; class Mammalia; order Rodentia; family Spalacidae; genus Nannospalax; species Nannospalax galili. The sequence goes on from NW_008353921.1 coordinate 3,566,423, forward strand.
TTCCCTGCAAGGAGGCCCTGAGAGGCCGTCGTGTGAAACTGTGAAGGCGAAGGCTAAGTTTCAGTGGTGATTCCAGGATGTTGTAACTTTCACAGGGCACTCACTGAGGAAAGCTGTAGGTGCAGAGTGGAACCAACCATATGCTATAGGCCGCAAGACTAGGGGCATAGCACTGCTCAAGATGATGCCATCAAGAGTCCACCAAGAGCTGCAGGGTTTGGTGTTGGTCCTGCTGTGTTTCCATCTTGCTTTGGTCTGGTTTTCCCTGCTGGCCTTCCATTCTTGCCTCTTAGAATTGGACGGATTACTCTATGCCACAGTATATTAGAAGTATGCAACTTGTTTGTTGAAACTGAACATTTGAATAGTATTAGGATTGTTAAAGACAATGGGGACTTAATTTTTTTTATGTTGCCTACTGGAGGCCAGAAGAGGGTGTCAGATGCCCTGGAACTGGAGTTATGGAGAGTTGTAGGCCACCATGTAGGTGCTGGGAACAGGACTCTGGTCCTTGGCAAGAGCAGTCAGTGGTGTTAACCACTACGTTACCTTTCCAGTGCCAACTATGGGGACTTTCAGAGATGTCCTAAATGCATTTTGCATTATGAGATGAACATGAGACTTTAGGGGCCAAGGTTGGAATGTTATAATTAACTGACATTTGTGTTTCTCAAGCTGGCAAGGGGTGGATTTATGATGTTTAGTCTTTTTTAAATATTTTATTTGTTATTTTTATGTGTATGAGTGTATTACCTGCATGGATGTAAGTGCACCTGTGTTGTGCAATGCCTGTGGAGGTCAGAAGAGGGTGTCAGATTCCCCCGGGACTGGAGTTACAGATGGTTGTTAGCTGCCATGTGGGTGCTGGGAATCAAATCCAGGTCCTCTGGGACAACAGTCAGTGCTCTTAACTGCTGAGCCATCACTCCTGTCCCATGATGTTTAATCTTGATCGTCAGTTTGATGGGATCTAGAATTACCTAGGAGATATTCTGGGGCCATTTCTAGAAAGGCTTAACTGATGTCAGAAGGCCCACCCTGAATGTGGGCATCAGCATTCCATGTGCTGAGTCCTGGCTGAATCAAAAGGAAAAAGTGAGTGGGACCACAACATCTCTCTCTCTCTGTTTCCTGACTGGATGCAGGTAGACCAGCTGCCTTTGCTCCCACTATCACACTTCTCCCACCATGATGGGGTGATAACTAAAAACAGTGAGCCTAAATAAACCCTTCCATCCTTAAGTAACTTTTGTTGGGTATTTTGTCACAGAAACAAGAATATATGTATATATATATATATATATATGCCAATATATGCCAGTATTAGGTAGAGCCATGTACTGGCTCAGTGTCCTGCACATGTCATGTGCTGATAAGGTGGATAACACCCACACTGACATCATGCCCACTCTGTGGGAGAGATCTAGGACCTGAGTTCTGATGCAGAAGCAGTGACCTTAGATTCTCAGAGTTAATCCAACCTCTGCTTATGTGGCAGCTGAGCCTGTGTGGCCCACAGGAGGAATCAGACTTCAAGGCTAGGCCTGGGCTCCTGACTTCCAGCTTAGGCCCTGCTGGCTGCCCCTGCCATTTCTGAGTCATCAGCTGCATTTGGCTGCGGACTCAGGGAAAAGCAAGCAGGGTGGGGGAAGAACTAAACCCTTCCTCCTGCGTAAATGGCTTCTCTTTGTGTTGGCCAGTGCAAAGTGTTCAGACAGAGGTCAAAAGTGTATGTTTTCTTTAATATTCTGGAGAAAGGAATGGGACACAGATGGGGGTGGGGTGAATGAAAAAAGCCCGGAAGGAGAAAGGGGGCTCAATGCCAAGCCTGAGAGCAGAAAGGCTTCCTCTAATTACAGGAATGGTCATTTGGAGAGGGCATAGGGGAAAAAAACCTTCTGCTTTTCTATCGAAACCAGCAGAGGTTATAATCAAGAAAATTGAGTGGTTGTTGGACAGACTGGTCAGATACTCAAGGTCACACTGTGCTCATCTGCCCCCTCCCCAGCCTGGTCTCCTCTTTCTTCAACCCCAGCAGAGCTCTGCCAGCCCTCTCTCCCCTGGGCTGTCCCCTCTTATTGGCCTGTCTGACTCCAGCGTTGTGGCCTCCTTTTGGCCCTTTCTGGTTCTCTGGCACATCACATCATGTCTTTCTGAATTGCATTTAACGAAGTGTGTGAAAATTGCCCTTTAGACCCATCTGTTTCTCCCAGTAGACTAGAGGTCATTTCCTGGGCCTGAGGCTCAGATCAGGAATTCAGAAAGAATTATGCTTTTTTTTTTCTGGTCTTTATTGCTTAGGCCCCACATGATGTTTTTAAGTGTTTTATATTCATTGCCAAAGACTAAAAAATCAAGAGCTCTCACACAAAAATCCCAATTTCTGGCTACTCTTGACAAATTGGAAACCAAGCAGTATGGGTTCTTTTCTCTGCCCTCAGAGCAATGTGCCCTTTGAAAAGCGTGTGCCTCTCCACACCGTGTTGTCTGCCTAGCATGGAAGTTTCATGTTAGGGGCTGTATGTCACCACTCTGGAAGCAGTGTTTTCCTTATTACAATGGATTGAAAAAGAAAGTACGGGCTGGAGAGATGGCTCAGTGGTTAAGAAGACTGTTCTTGCAGAAGACCCAGGTTCGAATCCCAGCACCCACACGACAGCTAACAACTGTCCATAACTCAAGTTTCAGGGGATCCAACAGCCTCTTCTGTCCTCTGCGGGCATTGCACAACACTGGTGTACTTACCTACATGCAGGCAATAAACGCATACACATAAAAAATAAAATAAATAATAATTTTTTTAAAAAATTAAGAAAATACAATATCTCCTTTGCCCACACTTCTCCCTCACACCTGAACCACTTCTCCCCAGACTTTCTGTCATTAGACTTGACTCTGCAGGTGCCTGGGCTTTCTTTCTTTGAAGCAGGCTGGACTCTCCTTGAAGACCAACTTGGAACCTTGTTCCTCTCTGTAGCCGACAGCCAGCGGCCGGCTGTTGGAAGAATGAAGGCAATTCTTGATACTACAACACAAGCTCTTTATACATTCTTTCATCGCCTTTCAATATATGTATTCGACAAATATTTACAGGTCTGGGGGTTGCTCAGCAGTAAAGAGGTTATCTAGTATGCTGGGACCCTGGGTTCCATTCCCAGAACCAGAAAAAAAAATCACTGGGTTGTCTGTGGGCCTCTATCCCTCTGTGGTTTGTTGATCTTTGGTGTCCTGGATCCTCTTATAGCCACTAAATAATGAAACCTCTCCCTAGACTGCTGCACCAGGCCCTTCTTACAAAACCCAACTCTATAAGAGTGAATCATACCAGTCGTAGGGGTGCACACCTTTAATCCCAGCACTCAGGAGGCAGAGGCAGGCAGATCTCTGTGAGATCAAACTGGTCTGAACGGCAAGTTCCAGCCCAGCTGGGGCTACAGGGAGACTCAGTCTCAAAAAGACCAAAAGGAAAAAAAAGACTGAATCATAAAGAACCATTGATTGTTGGTGGTGCTGATACTGGTGATAAGTGGCATATTCGTTACTTTTCTGTTGCTGTAATTAAATACGACCAAAAGCAACTGAGTTTATTTTGGCTTACAGTTCCAGGGTGACAATGAGGAATGGCAGCACGTGGTTAGAGCAAGAGGATCACATTCTCAACCACAAACAGAAAGCTGAGAGAGAGAGAGAGAGAGAGAGAGAGAGAGAGAGACTGGAAATGGGGCGAGGCTACAAACTCCCAAAGCCTGCCCCAGTGATGCATTTCCTCCAGCAAGCCTGTACCTATTAAAGGTTTCATAACTTTCCCAAACAGCACCAGTAACTGAGGACCAGGTGTTCAAATACCTTGGCCTATGGGGGACAGTCCTTGTTCAAACCACCACAGGTGGTTTGAGGCCTTGATTTGAGGCCTTCCCATAGACCAGAAACTGTACATCTCTTTCCTCATTCAAGGTTTCCAGCCGCCCTGTGACATACCCAATTTTGCATTGATGAGGATTGTCAGTACCAAGTAGGAAAACCAACAACATAAGAGCTGACTCTCCAACGACTGAAGGCTGCAGATTTGTATAACTGAAAAAATCAGATGTCACAGTTACTGAGCAATTGTGTTCTAAGAATTTTATATGTTTGTTTCTTTAATCTTCCAAGTCACATTTTAGGGACAGAACTAATATTCACTTCATTTTTCAGATGGGAAAACTTAGGTAGTGGGATTTCAACAGTTTGATTATGATCATCCAGCTGCTTGTCTTCCTGTCACCCTGGCATCTGCACCCCCTTACCAGGTTGAAGAGAATTGTTGACCACTAGATTACTTAGAACCCAGAGTTCCATTACCACCAAGTATGGCAGAAAGGGTCATATGCCCACTGACCAAGTATCCCTGGAAGCCAAAATGTGCACATAAAATGGGCTCTGCCAATGAGCTGTGCCTGCCTTGGACTTAGTTTTGAAAACTAATAAGGAGAATATTTTCCAGCAGGCATGGTGGGGCAGCATGGCCAAGTTCCTGTGACAGCAATGGCAGCCGCGTTTCAGGTAGTATAGAATGTCTAGAGCTGAGGGTCAGCTGTCCCTGAGGTTGTGTAAATGTGTGTTCCATTTTGGATGCTCAACCCAATCTCTCAAACTTTCTTCACATCTTTTGGCTCAAGATAACCCATGTTAACAACTGAAATGTATTTGTGAAGGTTTTCTCCATACCAGGGTAAACACACAACACAACACAACACACACACACACACACACACACACACACACACACCTATATAGAAATTCTGCTCTTAATTCCTCCAATATTCCTATTACTTATTTTTTTCATATTTATTTACTTATTGTATGTATATCTCTCTCTCTTTCTTCCTCTCTCTGCCTTTCTAACTGTGCATATGTGCTCAGAGGTCAGTTCTCTCCTTCCTCCATATAGGTTCCGGGGATTAAACTCAGGTCATCAGAGCTGGTGGCAAGCACATTTACTTGTTCCACCAGCTCACCAGCCCCTATTTATTTAATTTTTGGAGACAGACTAGACTTGATCATCCTACCTCAGCATCTCTAATGCTGGGATTACAGATGTGTATCAACATGCCCAGTTTGCTGTGATGTTCATTTTAAAGGACATTAATGGTGGTTATCAGAAAGTGATTGAGAAAGAAGTCACCCATGAAAGGATCCTCCCTCTCTTCCTCCCTTCTTCCCTCCCTCCCTCCCTCCCTCCTTCCCTTCCTTCCTTCTCTCTTTCCTTCCTTCCTCCCTTCCTTCCTAACAGGGTCACATGCAGCCCAGGTTGGCTTCAAAGTCATTATGTATTGGAGGATGACTTTCAACTTCTAATCCTCCTGCCTCCACCGTCTCCAATGCTGGAATTGCAGGCATGTAATACCACACCCCATTTATATGGTGCTAGGGATTGAACCTGGGACTCATGGATGCTAAGCAAGCACTCCACCCACCCAGCTACAATCCCAGCTTGGGAACCCTTCTTGACAGGCCTTAATTTCTCTGCTGAGATCACTTTCAGGTAAGTTCTGGGATCAGTGTGACAGGGGTGATGGTGGACATACTGTCATCTGCCAGGCCTGGTCTTCTGACATCCAGGTGGGCTCGCCAGCTTGTCTGCAAAGCTCAAGGACCTGCAAAGTCACCTCTGACTGGAGTTCCAGAATTTAGGCCAGTTCACCCTCCTCCCACTTAACTCTTTGGCTCCTCCTCTCCTTCCCCTTTATGGATTTCTTCTTTTTCCTACTCCACAAATGTTTTTTTTTAATTTTAGTTATTATTTTTATTTTAGGTATATGTGTGTATTGCCTGCATGTAGGTAAGTGCACCTGTGTCGTGCAAGACCCGCGGAGGTCAGAAGAGGCTGTCTGATCCCCTGGAACTGGAGTTATAGACAGTTGTTAGCTGCCATGTGGGTGCTGGGATTGGAACCCGGGTCTTCTGCAAGAACAACCAGTGTTGTTCTTGGGCCATCTCTCCAGCCCGCTACTCCACAATTTTAACCAGTCCAAGGACGAAGAGCTCTTCCCTCAGATCAATGGCCCTTGAGAAAGGCTGTGGGTGGTCGCCGGGATACCCCTCAGCTGGTCCTGCAAAGGAGTCCTTTGCTTCTTGTCTCAGTTTCACTCTTGTTAAACTCCTTCAGTTTCATTAAAGCAACCTTCTCTGAGAGCATGAGTCGGCACCAACCCAGACCAGAAATTACCCCGCGGCTGGAACTTGCCCCGTCCACCTTTCAACAGTCCAGCTTGCTGTCAAGGGCTGAGATTTTATTCTCTTCTATATAATTCCTAGTCATCGTGGTGCTTTACAAGGGATTTCAAGCTGCTCTTTGGCTGGAGTGAGTGCTCGGTAAGCATTTGTTGAGGGGGGATAAAGAATAAGTGATGGGATAATCTGTATTTGATGACTGGTTGATGAAGGAGAACGAAATGAAATAAAGCAGGTAAAACCTGTCAATAGTCTGCTAGCGGCTAGGGCCGCGGCCTTATCCGCTGGCGCCACCTGCTGGACATATGTTAGTATTATAGGTTCATTTCTTCAGCAGGGGCCAGGAGGGTTTCTGGAAATTCAGGAAAGGAAGTAAAAAGAACAAATTTTAACAAGATCATTCCATCCTCTCTGCTCTAATGATTATTCTACTAATATTATTACTTTCTTTAATCGTGATTACAAACCTGTTAATATTCGTTTATAGCACCCAACACTTGCTAGATACTGTGTGAAATTCTTCATGTGTGTTATTGTTCATTCTCAAGGGAACTGCAAGAGGCAGATACTATTAGCATTGCAGCTTTAGGTATTAGAACCCTGAGGCTCACGGGGGCTCACAATGGCCTTATGACGTTAAAGGTCACACAGCTAGTCGATGTTTGGGACTGAAACTCAGCTCCACTTCACTCCTGGGTGTGTTGTGGTTGGGATTCTCAGAAACCAGACTCCAAAATGGAGATTTGCATGCAGAAAGTCTGTCGTGGTGTGCTGTTCAAACCGTGTCTGTGGGAAGAGAAGGTCAAGTTGAGACAGATACTAGCTGATTTCCAGGTGTAGAAGGAGCTGGATGGTGAGGAGGCAGGACCTTGACCCCACATCAAACACTCATTGGGCATAAACTGTCTCAGGAAAGGGCTGTGAACTTGGAACATGTTGCTTTCTTCACCTGAAAGCCAGTCCCCCAGACAGACTCAGCTGAGAGCTACCATCAGCCAGTACCCCTGGCATCTGGGCAGTGTGGAGTGGGAGGTCTGGGCAGTGTGCCACAGTGCTCTTTACAGAGTCCATGTGCCTCTCCCACCTGCTGCTGGGTGCATAACTCAAGACAACGGGAGGTGGCTGGTAAGCAGATGAATACTGGTTTTAAAGTACAGTAATGGGGCAGGCCAGGGCCCAGTAGGCAAGCATGACCACGACAATTTGAGTCCACCCCCTGGAATCCACAGTGGAAGGAGAGAACTGGCTCGCACAAGTTATCTTCTGACCTCCATGTGCATAAACACACACACACACACACACACACACACACACACACATACACACACACACACACACACAGAATTTTTCAAAAGAAAGAAAGAGTGGATGAATAAGGCTGGTCTGCCCACCATCTACACGATGAACCTGTAACCCAGGCCACGCCTCCCATGCTGCTGCAGGAGCTCATGAATTCCAGTCAACTCACATAAATACGAGGATAGAGAAGAAAATGCAATCAGCAGAGGCTTCACAAGGAAAAGGTGTCAAATAGTGAGTGGAAAAACTGAGGCCCATAAATTAATGGATACATTAGAGGGACTGATTAAAACAATCATGTTGTGGTAGATTCATTTTGGTTTTGAGACAGGGTCTCACTCAGGTAGCTCAGACTGGCCTAGAACTTGACATATAGCAGAGGATGGCCACAGACTCCCAAACCTCCTACCACCTGCCAGCTGTTAGGATTACCGGCACACACCACCAACCTGGCTAAAATGTTTGCAAAACAGTTTACTCCGCCCATATCCTTTCCTTGCCAGTCTGCAGCTTAAGGTCAGGCCCAGCCAAGCCTGCTGAGCCATTTGCTTTTATGGAGCATTGAGAAACTAACTTGCAAAAGCATAAATAAGAACCACCGGCTGTTATTTTATGTCACTGAATTTTAAGATGGCCTGTTGGACAGCAGTAATTGACTGATACCAATTTATAATATTGTAGAAGGTAACACAAGGATGTGCCAAAAACATTTAACTTCTTTCTTAAGAACTGTCTTTAGGGAGACTGGAGAGATAGCTCAGTGGTAAAGAGCACTGGGTACTCTTCCAGAGGACCCAAGTTTGATTCCCAGCACCCACATGGCAGCTATCAACTAGCTGTAATTACAGTCCCAGGGGATCTGACAGCCTCTTCTGACCTCCTTGAGTATTGCCCGACATGGGTGCACCTACCTACATGCTGGCAATACACTCTATACACATAAAATAAAAACAATAAATAAAATATTTTTAAAAGAACTATCTTTAGGCCTTCTAACATGGAACTCTTTGGGTTTATATGAAAAAAAAATGGGTCCAGTCACTTTCTTTAAATTAAGATTTAAATTCTTTAAAGATATTTTTATTTATTCTTTGACAATTTCATGAATACACACAATGTATATTGATTATATTCATCTCCAACTCTCCTACACATTCCCTTTCTACCTTCATGTCCTCTTCTTGTGTGTGTGTGTGCCTCTTCTTGTGTGTGTGTATGTGTGTGTGTGTGTGTGTGTGTGTGTGTGTGTATAAATGTGTGAACAGGGTCTCCCTGTAGCCCCAGCTGGCTTGGAATTCACTAAGTAGATCAGGCTGGACTTGATCTCACAGAAATCCACCTGCCGCTGCCTCCCAAGTGCTGGGGCTACAGCTGTGCACCGCCACGCCTGGTACTTCTTTAGTTTCTAAATGATACATTGAATCCATTACATGCTGCCCATATCACATGGGTGTTGGGCCAGCCATCCAAGCATGGACAATCTACCAGCAGCCACACACTGGGATAAAAATTCCTCCTGGGGCTGGAGAGCTGGCTCAACAGTTAAAAGCACTGGCTGCTCTTGCAGAGGATCTGGGTTCAGTTCCCAGCATTCACAGAGGCTAACAACTGTCCATAACTCCAGTTCTGCCTCCACAGGTACTGAAGGCATATTGTACACTTACATATATGCAGATAAAACACTCATACACATGAAATAAAAATAAATAAAATATTTAAAATTAAAGAAAAATAACCCCTCCCCCAGAGGCCATCAATCATCAATAGTGCCTCAGCAAGGGGTTAGACCTCATGTGCTCCAGCCCCATCCGTGCTGAAATGTTGACAGGCTCCATCTTGCGCAAGTAATCATAGCTGTCATGGGTTCATAAGTGCAGTGGTCATGCCATGCCCTTCACAGCACCCCATCCTCCACTCGTACATTCTTTCTTCCTCCTCTTCCACTTGTTTCCCGAGCCTTGGGGTGACGTAGACATCCCATGTAGGACTGAACATTCAACCAGGCACTCTTTTGCGTCTGTGGCAGATACCACAGTGCCCCCTAGTAAATCTTTCCCTTTCTTTTTCAATGCAATGAGAAATTTAGAGTCCTCAAGAAATGGGACTATAAAACCTCTAAACGCTGTTAGCTCTGGCCCTGAAGATACTGAGCATTCTCCCAGAGGGAAGAGCCTGAGGTCCCAGAGAACAGGGGGTGAGGACACTCCTCCTGAAAAGCCAGACTAACCCAACTGCCAGAGATGGATGTCTGTCTGATCTTGGCCTTTGAATAGTATTTGTAGGTCATCTCTCTTGACTCTTAAGAACATGGTCCACCACCTGCCCCCTGAGATAAATGGCAGACCTCCCAAGCCCCTTAAAGGCTACCCGTGACTATATAATCGAGTTCTGTCCAACAGGGTATGAATCAAATAATCACAGCAGATTCTAGAACGCTCCTTAGAAAAGAAGAGCAGTGTTGCACCCAATCCTTCACATTTCACTGCTGGTCTCCTTTTGCTTCTTCCATCTTGGATGCAAATACAGTGTCAGGGGTTGGAGTAGCCATGTAACCAGGCCATTTAACCAAAGAAATGTCAGCTTGTTCAGAATACAGCAACATAGATTAAAGGAACCCAAATCTCAGAGACTTCATGGAACAAGTCATCAAATCAACACTGAACTTCCTGCCTTCAACGTCCAGCTTGTGAAAGTTACTGAGAGTTAGTGTCTCTGTTACTCATAGGTGAACCTAAGGTTGATACAGCTTCCAAGTGCTGATGGTTTATAGTCACTCTATTAATTATAAGGGAAGAGGATGTTCCTCTGTTGCTGCTGTTATCAGAAGAAGCTCATCCTATTTAGTGCCAAGTCCACAGCAGAGTCCTCAGGAAAGCGTTGCTGTTGCCATTCACTCCTGGGTCCTACAATGCTGGGACTGGATGGAACTTCTGCCCAAACCAGTACTCTTCATCCACCATGATTGCCAGAAAGATCTACTCTCTGCAACTGATGCTTCATGACACTACTGACTTCCCCAGCTATGACTTTTTAAAAATATTTTACCTATTATTTTTTGATATTTTATTTACTATTTTTACTTTTTATGTGTTTGCATGTATTCCCTGCATGTATGTTAAGGCACCTGTGTCATGCAGTGCCGACAGAGATCAGAAGGGGGTGTTGGATACCCTGGAACTGGAGTTACAGTTGTCAGCCACCATGTGGGTACTGGGAACCGAACCCCAGTCCTCTACAAGAGCAGCCAGTGCTCTTAACCATTAAGCCATCTCTCCAGTCCCTCTAGTGATGTCTTGAATGAATACAACAGATAGTAACAGACTGTGTACCTTAGCTGCAAGGGCATCTGGAGAAATTTATTTTAATCTTACAAAGGCAAAAGTACAAAATATAAAAAGTAAAGGCTAAATCTATTACTGAAAGATTAGAAATATTTTTTGACTTAAACAATAAAAATTTATTTTTTCACAGTTCTGGAGGCTGAATATTTAAGGTCAGGGTAGGTGCTGGTGTGGCCAGGATCTAGAGAGGGCTCTCTTCCTGGCTTCTAGACAGACACCTTCCTGCTGTGTCTCACATAGTAGGAAGAGAGAAAGTAAGGCAAGTGAGTGTGTGTAAGAAAAAATATTTAGGGGCTAGACAGATGGCTCAGCAATTAACAGCACTGGCTGCTCTTGCAGAGGACCCAGGTTCAGTTCCCAGCACCCACATGACAGCTAACAACCATCAGTAACTCCAGTTCCAGGGGCTCTGACACCTCTTCTGTGCATCGCACAACATAGGTGCACTTAACATACATGCAGGCAAAGCACACTCATACACATAAAAATAAAAATAAATTTTAAAAACTTAAAATCCATGCCAATCAACTAATCACCACAGAACAGAGAGAATTTAGCAACCTGGACGAGCATACTGCATTAGTTATTTTATACACTGCTGGGACAAAATGCCTAACAAAAGTAGCTTAAGGAAGGAAAGGTTTACTCTGGTCCACAGTTCAGGGTACAGTCCATCATGACAGGAAAATCCTGGTGGCAGGAGCTTGAAGCAGCTGGTTACAGTACATCCACAATCAAGAGGCAGAGATGCTCTGTGCTCGGCTAGCTCGTTTTTAAAATATTTTGTTTATTATTTTTATTATTTTATTCAGAAGAGGGCATCAAATTCCCTGGAACTAAAGTTACAGACGGTTGTTAGCCTCCATGTGGGTGCTGGGAATGGAACCCAGGTCCTCTGTAAGAGCAGACAGTGCCCTTAAGCCCTGAGCCATCTCTTCAGCCCTATCATTCTCTTTTTGACGCAGACCAGGAACCTAGTTTATTAAATGGTGCTGCCCATGTTTAGGGTGGATCTTTATCCCTTAATAGTATGCCCAGAGATTTGTATCCAAGGTGATTCTGTTAAGTTGACAACCAATATAAACCATTGCATAGACAATAACCAAGTTTTAGGATGGGTGTGGTAGTACACACCTGTAATCTCAGCACTCTGAAGGTTAAGCAATAGGATTGCTTCAAGTTTGGGGCCAGCTTGAGTTGTTCAGCCAGGGGCAGACCGCAAGACCCTGTCTCAAAACAAAACGTTTTTTAAATCATGGATCAAAATATACCATTTTAAATAACCACAAAAATGGTGAAATACCCAGGGACTTTGAAATGTGCCAGAACTTTAAAAACAAAATGACAAACCTTTACTATGAGACACAACTGCTTGTCTGTGTGGGAAAGACAGCATCAAAAAGAAATTGTTCACTCTAAGTTAATCTATAAGATGCAATGCCAATGAGCTTCTTAAGAAAGTCTTAGACTGCTTGGAAATTGGATTCAAAATTCATGTGAAAGAATAAATATGCAGCTACAACTTTGAAAAAAATAGAAACTTGACATCTTGCCTTGCCAGATATCAAAGCTCAGAAAATACTGTCAGTAACTAAAACAGTACCGAAATTTACAAATGCACCTTTGGAACAAGAATCCAGAAATGCATGTATGTGGATTTGTTATACATTAGCTGTTGTTTCTATATGGGGAAACACTAGGCTATTCAGTAAATGCATCTGTGGCAACTAGCTATCTATTTGAGGGAAGAAGATTAACTTAATTGTGCCTCACACCATTTCTAAATATGAGTCCAACGTAGATCAAAAATCTAAATTTATGATTAAAATCTAAAAGTGTTAGAAAAATATAAGGGGATATATTGCTCTCCTGCAGGAAGTCTTTCCTTAAATGTGATACAAGACAAAAAACCATAAAGGAAAAATTTGATTAAATTATGATTTCATAGTAATTGTGCTTATCTTACACAAGATCTGCATAGAACAAACCCAGTCAACACTCCAGCATGGATGGGAGGGGTTCTCAAGGCTTCACTCCCAGCTGAGGAGCTATTGGTACTTGATGGCTGATGGGGGAGGGAGGATCAGTTTACTCCAGGGGGGGTGGCCCTTGGTAAGTTGACCATGTCCCAAAGCATAGACTCATATCCATGAGCAAATGGGCAGCACTAATTGGTCTCTCAGTGGGTTATGAAATGAGAGAGAGAGGAGGGAGGGAGGGAGAGAGAGAGAGAGAGAGAGAGAGAAACATGAAGTTGGGAGGGAGAGTGGGGATCCAGGAGGCATCAGAAGGAGAGAGTGAAGGGTGATTATGATCAAAATATATTGTATTTGGCTGGGCATGGTGGCTCACACCTTTAATCCCAGCACTCAGGAGGTAGAGGCAGGTGAATCCCTGTGAGTTTGAGACCATTCTGGTCTATACAGTGAGTTCCAGGCTAGCCAGGGTTACATAGTGCAGTTCTGTCTCATAAATACATATATATATATATATCACATATGAAATTCTCAAAACACAAATAAAAATATATTTAAAAATAAATAAATGGAGGCTGAAGAGATGACTCAGTGGTTAAGAGCACTGACTGCTTTTGCAGAGGACCCAGGTTTGGTTCCCAGCACCCATATGGTGGCTAACAACTGTTTATAACTCCAGATCCAAGGGATCCAACACCCTCTTCTGGCCTCCATGGGCATCTCTCTCTCTCTCTCTCTCTCTCTCTCTCTCTCTCTCACACACAGTGTGTGTTTGTGTACATGTGCAGGTTAGAGGCTGATGTGGGGTATAGCAGGCAAAACACTCATATACATAAAATAAAAATAAATAAATTGTAATTAAATGGATTATTATTTCAATATTTAAGCCTTTATATGACAAAAAGGTAAAGTAGAAGTGCTGCTGTGTGAGATAAGGTTTGTAAAAGATTTCCATCCAACTCAATAGAAAACAATTCATTTTTTAAAATATTTTACTTATTTTTATTTTTTATGTGTATGCATGTATTGCCTCTGTGTCATGCAATGCTCACAGAGGTCAGAAGAGGCTGTCGGATCCCCTGGAACTGGAGTTACAGACAGTAGAAAACAATTCATTTTTTTAAAAGAAAAAAGCAGAGTGTATGCACAGAGATTAGAACAAGTATCGATCTCCAGCAAAATACAAAATTGCCAGTAAATATGAAAGGGTAATAATTGCATAATAACAGGGAAATGCCATGTAACAACAGGGTAATGCAAATTAAATTTTCGGTTAAGTTCATTTTTCATCTATGACTCTGGAAAATGACTAAATCATTTCCCTGCAGGGTACATGACAGCATGGGGTGAGTTTCTCCGACGTGCCCCTCCACATTTGCTCTCTGTCCTCCTCCTGCTCCTCTGTGTTCCAGGAAGCAGGCTTGTGTGGACTTGCATCCACAGATTCTTTTGCCATCTGGTTGAGGTCAGCCCAGTAGGAGACAGAGGGACGAGTAACCCAAGACATTTATTCCCACAGCGCCTTCCCTAGGGGACCACGTTGCACCGGCTTCCTCTGTCTGTCCCCACGTGACTCTCTCCCACAGGGTTGTATGAGGAGTCCTCGTTCCTTGTTCCCTCAGCCTTTTGGGGGTAGCAGTGGGCCCGATCTCACTGGCCCCTTCTTATACAGCCCTCAACATTCTCCTAGTGAGTATACCACAGCTGGTTTGGAGAGAAGTGTGTCCCCAGTTCCTTTGGAGACCTGTTCATCAGCAATTCCACATCTTAGTGCCCACACCGGAGACACACTGTAGATTGTGTGTACAGAGGGCAGGGACAAGGCTGTGTGCAACACTCTTGTTCACAACAGTAAACATTGAGAAATGATTCAAATGCCTTCAAACAGGGAACTAGCCAAAGAAACTAAATTCATAAATGAGCTGTATCTATATAGCGTAGAATGTATATGGCTGATTTAAAAGGGAATGGATCTGTTTGTATAACATAGAAAGACTCGAAACATGTTCTACATGAAGATAGACTAGAACCATAAGTTATATGAATGTTTCTATTTCCATAGTTTTTTAAAAAATGTGTATGAATATATTGCCTGCATGTATGTAGGTGTACCCATGTCATGCATTGCCTGAGGAGGTCAGAAGATGGTGTTGGATCCCCTGGAACTGGAGTTAAGGATAGTTGTTAGCTGTCATGTGGGTGCTAGGACTCGAACCTGGGTCCTCTGGAAGAGCAGTCAGTGCTCTTAACCGCTGAGCCATATCTCCAGCCCCTCTAGTTCCATAATGGGTCACACACACATACATTTAAGTGCACTTGCATATATGTGTGCCCACACACATACACACAGGCATGTACACCACACACACACAACAAAAATATACATCTTTTTTACTATAAAACACTGAGATTTTGAAGATGTTTATGATTGATGCATACGTAGTCTTACCTACCAAGTGCAATTGATCCCTGGTTACCTCCAGAGAGGAGAAATGGCATTGAGAGGGTGATGATCACAGGGGACTTTTATGTTTATTTTCATTTTCTTATACAGAAAATATATCCATGCATCACTATGTAATAAATACATATTGTTTAAAATGAATATAGCAGGTGGGTTCTCACTTAAAATTAATGCTAAAAAATTCCATTCTTAAACACCCAATAAATTAATGGTTCTTTCCATGCAGCTGGTGATCTGAAGAAGGAGACTGGAGGCGGATCGCTCTGAGAACATTCCAGAGCAGGTGGAAGCTCTGAAGTGTGACCACGCTTGCCACCCTCTTTGCAGGTAGAAATCTACAGAACCTCAACATAAAGAAAAACATATTTCTGGTCCATCTATCATGAAATTGAAACACGAATTGAATTTGGAATCTTTTTTAAAGATTTTACTTTTGGGCTGGAGAGATGGCTCAGCAGTTAAGAGCACTGACTGCTCTTGCAGAGGACCCGGGTTCGAATCCCAGCACCCATATGGCAGCTAACAACTGTCCTTAACTCCAGTTCCAGGGGGTCCGAAAGCCTCTTCTGACTTCCACGGGCATTGCACGATAGAGGTACATTTACACACATGCAGGCAATACACACATACACATAAAATATATGTATAAAAAGTAAAATCTTTTTACGGACAGTTTTTAGCTGCCACATGGGTGCTGGGATTCAAACCTGGGTTGTCTGGAAGAGCAGTCAGTGCTCTTAACTGCTGAGTCATCTCTCTAGCCCCTTTACTTTTATTTTTAATGATGTGTATGTATGTGAATATGGGTGCCTGTAGAGTCCAGCAGAGGGAGTTGGAGCCTCTGGGGCTGGAGTTATAAGTGGTTGTGAGCCATCCAATGTGGGTGTTGGGGACTGAATTCAGGTCTTATACAAGAGCAGCAAATGCTCTTAACCACTGAGCCATCTCCTGGAATCTTTTTTTACATTTATAATGTCTACCTTCCGAGTGACTTCTTTTCAAGATCAAATTCACTTCGAGGAATCTAGGGAAGCGCTGGTCTCCTTGATGCAGCTTCCTCTTGCCCAGTGACACTAGTGACAACAGTGTGAGCTCTGTTTCTGATTACACCTGTGCACTTCTCTGAACCAGAGAAAAATAGCAGTCTTCTTGTCTCTTAACTTTACTTCTAAGTAAAATCAAAACCAACTGCCCAGTGTCCATGGGCACATGTGTCAGGCAGCAATGGTGATGGCCTCAGAAGCAGCCCAGAGCCCTGACCTCTTGGTCACAGCTACGGTGACTTTGAAACACGAGTTCCCTTTGACTGCGGCAGCCCCAGCTCTTGCCATGAGTTAGCAAGCCCTAATTCCCTGTGTCCAATCTTTCTGCTACTAATGCTTAGAATCATTTCTGGTTCTATACGCAGCGTGTAACCGTGACTGAGTAAAGGGTAGAAGGAAAACTCAGGAAGTAACCCAAAGACAAGACGAAAAATAGAAGAGATAAAGAAAACTGAATGCGAGCAACTAGGAAACATTCCATGAGGCCAAACATCTGAAGAATCTGAGCTCCAAGAAGTGAAAATATGGGAAACATGGAGAGGAAGGAGGGAAACTATTAAAAAAAAAAAAAAAAGAACCACAAAAACCAACTGCTGAGACAGAGCAGTAGGAAGTTTGCAGTCCCACCTGTGAGATTCCCCTGTCTAAATCTGAACCAGACTCCAATTGGGCCTCTTGATAGAATTACCAGTTTACAATACATTCAAAGGCACTGTTATGTTTTAGTTTTTTAAATATTTTATTTGTTATTTTTATTTTATTGCCTGAATGTATGTAAGCATACCCATGTCATGAAATGCCCACAGAGGCCAGAGGAGGGCGTCGGATTCCCCTGGAACTGGCAGTGGTTAGCCACCATGTGGGTACTGGGAATCAAGCCCAGGTTCTCTGCATGAGCAGTCAGTGAGCATGAGCAGGTAGAGGGAAGGATACTGATTCAAATAACCCAGTATGAAAAGTCTGGTTTTCAAAATGATGGGGAGATATGGGGGGTGTTGGAGGGGAGGGAGTGGGCATGGATTTGATCAAAACACCTTATATGCATGTATGAAATTCTCAATAAAGTTTTTTTTTAAGTTAAAAAAAAACTGTCTGGTTTCCCTAACTGTGACAGTGGAATATGCCTGCTTAGTTTTATAAGCTCTTACCCTTTAGAACTACACTAAGGGATTATGATACAATATGATGTGTGGAAATTGCTATAAAATACTGCCTCCTCACCAAAAAAAGTGTGAGAGGTAGAATAGGCAAATAAAACTAGGTAATAGAAATGCGTGGGTCTATTCTACTATATTATAATTGTTTTGTGTTTACTTAAAATTATGATAATAAAAAAGGAAAGTGCGATAAAGCCAAAGGACAAAGGTTGGGCCTGAGGCTCAGGGATAGTTTGTTAATCTAGCATGTACAGGAACCCTTGGTTCAGGCTGAGGAGGTGGCTTAGTGGGTAAAGCACTTGCTGGGTGACTGTGAGGACCTGAGTTTGAATCCCCAGAACTCACATAAAGCCAGATGGGGTAGCACATGTCTATAATTCCTGTGCTCCTACAGCAAGACAAGGGACAGAGACAAAAGAACCCTCAAAGCTCACGGGCTAGATAGCATGGCGTATGCTGTGTTGAGTATGGAGAGATACTAGACAGTGAGGACCTCTACCCAATGCTGTCCTCCAACCTCCCAACGTGCTCCTATAACCACATACACACACACCAACATAAACACCTTGTCCTGGTTGGTTTTTATCTATTTACTTATTTTATTTAGTTATTTATTTTTGCTTCATTTTATGTGTACGAGTGTATCGCCTGCATGTAGGTAAGTGCACCTGTATCGTGCAATGTCCACAGAGGTCAGAAAAGGGTGTCAGCTCCCCTGGAACTGGAGTTACAGATAGTCGTTAGCCACCATGTGGATGCTAGGAACCGAACCTGGGTCCTCTGCATGAAAAGTCAGAGCTCTTAATGACTGAGCCATCTCTCCACGCCCCCTTCCCATTTCATTATTTAATTTTTATTTTTAACATGACACAACTAAGAGTCACGTTGGAAGGAGTCTCACCTGAGGAATTTCCCACATCAGGCCTGTTGACACGTCTGTGGGAATTGTGTTGATTGTTGATTGACGTGGGATGACTCAGTACACTGTGGGCAGTGCCATCCCTGGGCAGGTGGTCCTGAGTCACGTAAGTTGAGGAGCCAGAGGGAGTGAGACAGTAGGTCGTTCTCCTCCTGGTTTCTGCTTCAGTTCCTACTCTGACCTTCCTCAACCGTGATGTGTAAGCTGAAAGAAACGTTTTCCTTCTCTAAGTTGCTTTTGGTCAGAACGGTTTATCAGAGCAACAGAAAGCAAACTAGGGCAGACCTTAAAGTAGGGAGACTATTCTGGATTAACTGCATAGGTTAAACCTAATCGGAAAAGCAGTCGAATTGACAGAACCCTGAAAAGCTTGAGAACCTTCTCCAGCTGGAATGAAAAGGACGGTAGAAGAGTAAGTGCAGAAATGTCGCAGAGGAGAAAGGAGTAGAGATTCCTGAGCCACTTTGCTGGAGGAGAGAGGAGCGAAAACATGAAAAGGAACGCAGTCTCCAGGAGCAAAGAGCAGCACTAGACTCTAGCCAGGAAGGAAGTGGCTACAGGATTGAAATTCAAGCAACAATCTCCATGAACTTGGAACTGGATTTGGTTCTAAGACCTTCTGTGTGAGCCTGAAACCGGGGGCACGGGGGGGGGGGTTGGTTTCGAGCTGACTCATACTGAACTGAGTGTTAACTACAGTACCATGATATGAGAAATGGGTGTTGCGGCTAGAGGTGTCATTCAGTGATAGAGTACTTGATCTAGCATGCACAAGGCCTTGTAGTCAAAAAGCAAAAGGAAGAAAGGAAGGGTGGGAAGGTGGGAGACTAGGAGGGAGGGAGGGAGGGAGGGAAGGAGGGAGGGAGCGAGGAGGGGAGGTACAAAATTTGTAAGTAATTTCTTACAGCAGCAATAGGAAATACCTTAGTTTTCTTTCCTGTCTTGGTGATAAAATACTCTGACAAAAGCAAGGGGCAACTCTGGCTCACAGTTCAAGGATGCAGTCCATCATGAGGGCAAGTTAAGGCACCAGGAGCATGAAGCAGCTGGTCACATCACACCCACAATCAGGAAGCAGAGCGAGATGAAGGCATGCTGCTGCTCCACTCTCTTTCTCCACTTACACAGTCCAGGATCCCATCCAGGGAATGGTGCCACCCACAGTGGGAGGCTCTTTCCACCTCAGTTAACATAATCAAGATAATCCCCCAATGCATACCCAGAGGCTCATCTCCCAGGCAATTCTGGAGTCTGTCAAGTAGAAATGAACACTAACCGTCCCAGGAAACTAATGTTAGTGGCCAAAGTAGAGAATTAATTAGGGATGAAAATATGAAAAACTGAGCAAAGAAACAAAAACTTCACTTATCTTTGGGAAAACAAAGTTGCACGATAAAGAGAAAGCTACCAGGATATACAATTAGGCAAGGCTGTTGATGGCATTTTCATGGTCACAAAAATGTAAACACTGGATATGGACCTGACTAAAATTATGACATAATTATTCTGAGAGGATGCATGTAGAGGGGGTAAAAAATGGGTATTTACCTGAGAGATTTGTTTCAGGGTTTTTTTTGTTTGTTTGTTTTTTGTTTTGGGGGGGTTTTTTGGTCTTTTTGAGACAGGGTCTCCCTGTAGCCCCAGCTGTCCTGGAACTCACTATGTAGACCAGGCTGGCCTTGAACTCACAGAAATCCACCTGCCTCTGCCTTCCAAGTGCTGGGATTAAAGGTGTGTACCACCACACCTGACATTTTTTTTTTTTAAACCTAGATTTGAAAGAATGTTGTGTGGGCGTATGTGAAAGAAATTGAGTCTTTCTATTTTATAAAAATTACTCAATAGAAATTGCTAAAAGAGTGTGAGTCATGAAATTGCAGACTA
The DNA here is from genome assembly GCF_000622305.1 of Nannospalax galili. NCBI lineage: Eukaryota > Metazoa > Chordata > Mammalia > Rodentia > Spalacidae > Nannospalax > Nannospalax galili. The sequence goes on from NW_008353921.1 coordinate 3,586,719, forward strand.
AGCTCATAGTTCAGAGATAAATAGCAGGAGGTGCTTACTCAGAGAAGCAGTATGGGGAGAGGGGACAAAGGACTTGGAAAATACACATCATGGGGCTGGAGAAAAGGCTCAGCAGTTAAAAGCACTGGCTGCTCTTGCAGAGAACCAGGATTCAATTCCCAGCACCTACATGCCACCTAATAAACATCTATAACACCAGGTCCAGAGGATCTAATACCTTCTTGTGGCCTCCACAGGCACTGCATGCATATGATGCACTTACTTGCAGGCAAAACACTCATACACATAAAATAAACAAAAATTTTAAAATAGACATTGCATGTAATCATAATTCAGTAGAAATATTTTTTTCTTGAGGGCTGAGGATGTAGTTCCGTTGGTAGGGTGCTTTCCTAGCATGCATGAAGCCCTGGGTTCTATCTCCTGCACAGCACAAACCAGGTGTGGTAGTACCTATAATCCTACCACTCAGAAGGTAGAGGCAGGAGGATCAGAATTTCAAGATTGGGGCTGGAGAGATGGTTCATCCATTTGACCACTCTTGCAGAGGACCCTGGTTTGATTCCCAGCACCCACATGGCAACTAACAGCTGTCTGTAATGCCCTCTTCTGACCTCCTTGGGCGTTACATGACACAGGTGCACTTACATACAGGCAATACACTCTTACATATAAAATAAAAATAAATTAAAAAAAAAAGAAGTTCAAGATCATCCTTGGCTACACAGTGAGTGCCAGGCCACCCTGGTCTAGAGAACCTGCCTCTGAAAGAAAGTACTTTATGTCTATTGACCATGTGATTAGTTTTTAAAGAATTAAAAAAAAAACAGGGGGAGAAGGGGGTCTGAATATTATCAAAATACATTACATGAAATTCTTGAATCAATAAAAATATTTTTAAATTATCATTCAAAAATAAAAATAAAAATTCAGGGCCAGCCAAATGGCTCAGTGGGTAAAGGTACCTGCCACCAAGCCTAATGACATGCTAGAGGGAAAGAATCGGTTTCCACAAACTGTCCTCAAGCACATTCCCACAAGCACGCAGTGGCTCCTAAGTGCCTCCCCAGCATAAATCAATGTAGAAAAAAAAAAAGAACCCAAGCCAGACAGGGGCCCAGCGTGGACAGGGGAGGTGGGCAGGAAGCCCCAGTTCTAGCTGAGGATCTATTATGAGCTGATGGATGCTGGCAAAGGAAGGGTCCGTTTTCCTTATCAGTGTGGTGCCTGGTAGGTTGACCAGACTCCAAAGGATAGACCAACACCCAAGAGCATTTAGAAAACATAGATTCAACATGATAGGCCTTTAAATTAAAAAAGGCAAATAGGGCTGGAGAGATGGCTCAGCATTTAAAAACACTGGTTGTTCTTGCAGAAGTCCAGGGTTCGAATCCCAGCACCCACATGGCAGCTAACAACTGTCCTGTCCATAACTCCAGTTCCAGGGGATCCGACAGCCTCTTCTGTCCTCTGCGGGCATTGCACAACATGGATGCACTTACCTACATGCAGGCAACACACACACATACAGTCAGACATCACCTGCTGAATGGAAGGAGATGGGCTGTCAGATGTCACCTGCCAAATGGACAGAGATAGGCAAAACCACTTGGTTTCTTTGGCAGAAGACTCTTTTAGGGAGGCTCAAATCCTGCCTTCTCCCAAATTCTTAGTCCTCAGGAGGCAGGGGGATGGCGGTGGAATCTTGAGGAATCATTGCACCTAGCCAGTCTGCTGAGGGGCAGGAGTTTCTTTCTTGGATTTCACTCCTTTGGAAATAGGTAGAGCAGCGTCCCCTGCATGCAGCCCAGACTCAGATACTGAAACCATTGCAGCTGTCAAGAAACTTCTAGGCTGGTGATGAGCTGGGCATCCAGTAACTTTTACAGAATCTAACCTTTAGCTTTAGATGCGTTATGCTTTTTTTTTTTTAATTCTGCTCTGGACTGGTGAAAAAGCCATTGTGGAATGACTTCTGGTTTCTACTCTGGTTCGTGCAAAGAGCTCAGAAGGCATCATCCATCTTCACGAGAGAAACAGCTGAACAAATTGAAAAGCAGCAAGTCTTCTCAGACCCCCAAGGTTGGGGGTAAAATTGCTGCCCTGAAAATTAGAGAAAAGAGAATGCACAGAATCATTGGAAAGGAGCAGCCATTGCTGGACTTGCAGTAAATGTAAACAGTAGTTAGGGATTGCATGATGCTGAGTATGGACTGGCTTGGGTGTTTAAAAAACAAAACAAAACTCAAGATCCCATTCTTGGGGCACTCCACACTAAGCCCTAGCCCTTGTTCAGAGTAAAGATCTGGACAAGAGAGGAAAAAAAAAAAAACCAAAAAAACACTTGGAAATGAGCCCAGAGCACCCTGTTCTCTAACAGGCCTCCCTTCAAAGGAAACTACCTTATCAGAGCCTTATCTGATCCCGTGGAAAGCCAATTAGACTGTTACAGCCTCCTTTAGCTTTTGTGTCTCACAAAAGAGAAGGGTAAACAAGGCTAACATATTATTTTGAAGGTTAAGGTCCAGGGACTCTGGCCTAATAAATACAACCCCCCCAAAGTGAATTAATTATAAGATTATAGAAAGCTTCCCGTCACTAGTACCTTACAGTCATGTCAACATGTCTTCAGTATAAGAACAGGGAATCACAACTGAAGAGGCTGCGAGATACAGGCTTTAATTCAGAAGGAGTTTCCAGGGAAACACAGACAACAAGGGAGCCAAATTGACGAGGAGATTGAAGCTTTGACACAACTACAGCAAACAGTAAACACAATCTAACCGGAGGCAGACAGGCACAAAACCACCACGGGCCTGTGTACCTCAGCTCCTATTATATAATACACTATGTCTGAGTATTAAAAACTTATAAGGCATGCTAAAAGCAAGAGAAAAAAATCTGAAGACACAAAGCAAGAACTGGACCTGTAGAGCAGTTGCCTAGTGTGTGTGAGGGCCTGGATTTGAAACCTAAAACTTCCCAAACACACACGTGTGTGTGTGTGCGCGCATGTGTGTATTATATATATACATATGTATATATATAACAAAGCAAGTATCAGAACCAGACTCAGACATGGCAGAGTTTTGGAATTATTGGTTCAGGAATTTTATTTTATTTATTAATTAATTAATTAATTAATTTATTTATTTGGTCTTTTTGAGACACGGTCTCCCTCTAGCCCCAGCTGTCCTGGAACTCACTATGTAGACCAGGCTGGCCTTGAACTCACAGAGATCCGCCTGCCTCTGCCTCCAGAGTGCTGGGATGAAAGGTGTGCGCCACCACGCCCGGCATGGTCCAGGAATTTTAAATGACTGGAATTAGTATCCTAAGGATGCTAATGGAAAAGCCACATGTAAGGGCGTAGACACCAAGTACAGACCTCATAAGCTCAGAAAACCCCAAGAAAGATAAATACCAAAAAAAAATTCTTTTTCTACGACTACCATGTTCAAATTGTGTAAAAGACAATGACAAACACTGACTCTTTAAAGAAGTTGGAAGGGAAGAAAATTTCCTACCTATAAAGGAACAAGGCCAAGAATCATATTGAAATTCTCTTCAAAAACCATGCAAGCAAAAAACATTGACGTGATTAAAGCATTGGAAGAAAAATAAGCCACCAGCCTAGAATTATGTATGCAGTGAAATTAGCTGTTGAGAGAGAAAAGTCTTTTTCAGGCAAATTAAAACTGAGATTTGCCTCCAGTGGGCTTGCCTGGGGAGCAATGACTGAAGTTCTTCAGATAGACAGAAAATGCTGAATGCCAAAATCTCAGCTCTACACAGAGGGTTACTGAGGAATAAATGAAGGTAAAATAAAAATTTATTTTTCTTATTCTTAATGGGTATAAGAGATGTTTGTTCAAGATAATACTACAAGTATTGGGTGATTATAGCTTATCACCATAAGATGAACTGAGTGACACAATGTAATAAGGATGGGAAGGAAGAATTGGAAATACTATATTATAAGGTACCTGATCCACATGTAAGGCTGTACATTGTTATATGAAAGTGGACATGGATTACCTAGAAGTATAAAAGGCAACACTAAAATACTTAAAAGGGAGAAGCAGATTTGATGTTCTAAGAGGAGAGGAAATGGAATCATATGGCGTGCTCAATAACGCATGAAGACAAAGAGATGGAACTATGTGATGGTTAGCTTCGACTGTCAACTTGTCACAACCTAGAAACACCTGGAGGAGCGCCTCAAAGAGGGGTTGCTGACCTTGGGTTGGCCTCTGGGCATGTCTGTGGGTGATCGTCTTAGTTAATTGATGTGAGAAGACCCAGCTCACTGTGGGCAGCACCATTCCCTAGGCAGGGGTTCCTGAACTGCATAGGAGCAGAGAAATGGAGCTGAGCACACACAAGGAAGAACACCAGCATGTATGCATGCATTCATTTTTTTTCTTTTCTCCTGTAGCCCCAACTGTCCTGGAACTCACTATGTAGACCAGGCTGACCATGAACTCACAGACAGAGATCTGCCTGCCTCTGCCTCCCAGGTGCTGGGACTAAAGGCCTGTGCCACCATGCCCAGCATGCACCCATTTATTGTCTTGACTGTGGACGTGTTGGATATGACCAGCTGTTTGAAGTTGCTACCTTGACTTCCCCACAATGATGGACTGTAACCTAGAATTGTAAACTGAAATAAACCTCTTTCTCCTCTAAATTGCTTTTTGCCAGGGTATTTTATCAAAGCAACATAAATGAAACCAGAACAGACTGTTACAAAGAATAAGTCTAAGTAATATAAACTGACACAAACCAAACAACAAAAACTACAAGGAAAAGATAGAAGAAACAAAAGAACAAAACAAAACAACAACAAGCCAGACATGATGGCATATAGAATCCTAGCGCTCAGGAGGCTGAGGCAAGAGGATTGTGAGGTCAAAGCTAGCTCGAGCTACATAGAAGAACCACATTTCAAAAAAGTGAGAGACAGAGAGAGAGACAGAGAGACAGAGAGGCCCAATGATACAATAATATGCTGTCTACAAAAAATCCACTCTACTTTAGGGTGGACCCGATGGTTCAGTGTGTAAAAGCACTTGCCACACAAGCCTGACAACCTGAGTTTGATCCCTGGAAAAGGTGGTGGAAGAAGAGAACCAACTCCCAAAAGTTGTCCTCTGACTTCCACACATGCGCATGTACTTGCCTGCACTCACACACATATCATACGCATGCAATAATAAATAAATAAATATATTTAATGAGAGAGAGAGAGAGGCCATAGTAACACTGTTCAGAAGAAAAGAAAACTGCAGGCTGGAGAGATGGCTCAGTGGTTAAGAGCACTGGCTGCTCTTGCAGAGGATGCAGGTTCTGTTCCCAGCACCCACAGGGCATCTAACAACCATCCATAACTCCAGGTCCAAGGGATTTGACATCCTCTTCTAGCCTCTGCAGGCACTGTGTGACAGAAGTGCACTTACACACATGCAGGCAAAACACATACACATAAAATAAAAATAAAAGCAAAAAGAAACCTGAACTGGCTACATGAATTTTGCTCAAAGAGGACTTGAGAGTAAGAAAATAAAAGGGATCAAGATGATCATCACATAATGATAAAGGAGGAAGTTCTCCAAGAAGACACAACAGTCCTTAAGGTACATGTGCTGTAGAGCAACAGACCATCAAATCAAGTGAATCAGGAACTTTAGACCTGTATCATTGACAGATCTAGCAGGCAGAAAAGTCAGTAAAAACATAAACGAATAGCCAAGCATGGTGGTGCATGCCTTTAGTCCCAGCAATCGGTAGGCAGAGGCAGGCAAATCTCTGTGAGTTCAAGGACAGCCTGGTCTACATAGTGAGTTCCAGGTCAGCTGGGGCTACAGGGTGACCTTGTCTCAAAAAAGACCAAAAGAAAAAGGTAAACAAATAGAACAGTAACAGCAATCAACTGGGTCTAACTGAATCTAAAAGACTTCATGCCCAAAAAATAGAAAACACATTCTTCTCAAACTCGTGTGAAATATTAAGAAAGGCAGATTGTATTCTGAGCCATAAATAATACCTTAATAAATCTGAAAGACTAGAAGTAACACAAAGCATAACACAATGGAACTGAGTCATAAATCAGTAACAGCAAGCTTTAAAATCCTCAAATTTTGAGAATTAATCACTTTTGAGTAACTCACAGATCACAGAAGTCTCAAGAAGAATTTAAAATACTTTGAATTCAATGAAAATGAAAATCAAAACGTGAGGGATGTAGGTAACAGTTCTTTTTTTAATATATATTTTATTTAGTATTTTTATTTTACATGTATGAGTGTATTGCCCACATGTATGTGAGTGCACCCTTGTTGTACAATGCCGCAGCAGTCAGAAGAGGGCGTCAGATTCTCTTGGAACTGGAGTAAAGGATGGTTCATAGCCACCTTGCGGGTGCTGGGAATCAAACCCGGGTCCCCTGCAAGAGCAGTCCGTGCTCTTAACCACTGAGCCATTTCTCCAGCCCCATAGGTAATAGTTCTTAGAATGAAATTTGTAGCACCAAATACAGGTATTAGAAGAGAAGAAAGAGCTAACATTAAGCTTCCTCCTTAGGAGGCTCAAGAAAGAAGATAATATAAACCTAAAGCAAGCAGAAGAGGAGAATTAAAAAATAGGAAAAAAAATCAATGGAATTGAAAACAAATGAGCAGTAAAGAAACAAATCATAAATGGGTTATTTGAAAATCTCGATTGATTAGTGAATCCCCTGGCCAAGTAAATACACAATGAAGACATAAATTAAAATTAGACATGGAAGAGGAGCCATAAACACTGATCTCATGAATAATAAAGGATAATAAAGGAATATTATAACTTAAGGCCACAAATTTAATGCTAAGGTAAAACATACGTATCTACTCCTTGAAAGATACAAAAGCCAAAACTCACAAAAAGAGAAAGACATAATCTGACAAGGCCTGTACTTGTTTTAAAAATTGAATAAAAGATTAATAAATTCCCTCCAAAGAAAACGCCTAAGTAGTCAATTGTATCAAACATTTAAGGAAGGAACGATACCAGTGATACTGTCTCCTTTAGAAGATTGAAGCAAGATGAGCAATTTCTAATTCATAATTATGAGGACAGCATGACCCTGATACTCTAACCATACAAGAACATTAAAATAAAAGGAAAACTATAAAGCAAGTTCTCCAATGAGCTGACATGCAAAAAAATCCTGAACAAATTGCTAGTGAATAAAACCCAGCAATCTGTAAAACGTTATAACATGAGCATGTGCTATTCTTCCAGAGGACTAGTGTTAACTCCCAGCATCCACATGGTGGTTCTGGCTCTGTGAGTTTCTTTCGGCCAATGCAGGCACTACACACATACCAATAAACACATAGCCATTAAAACACTTGTACAAATAAAAATTTTTAAATCATTCAAAATAAAAAAAACACTCTGGTGCAAGAAATGAAAGAAAATCAAAATAAATGGATAAGATATTCCATATTGATCTCTAGATTCAAGATAATCCCAATATAATAAAGGAATATTATAACTTAAGACCACAAAGTTAATGCTAAGGTAAAATGTATGTATCCATTCCTTGCAAGATACAAAAGCCAAAACTCAGGGCTAGAGAGATGGCTCAGCAATTAAGAACACTGGTTGTTCTTGCAGAAGACCTGGGTTCGAATCCTAGCACCCACGACAGCTAACAACTGTCCGTAACTCCAGTTCCAGGGGATCAGACAGACTCTTCTGTCCTCCGCAGGCACTGCACAACAATGGGTGCACTTAGCTACACGTAGGCAATACAAGCATACACATAAAATAAAAATAATAAACAAAAAAAACAAAAGCCAAGCCGGGTGCACACCTGTAGTCCCAGCACTCGGGAGGCAGAGGCAGGCAGATCTCTGTGAGATCGAGGCCAGCCTGGTCTACATAGTGAGTTCCAGGTCAGCTGAGGCTGCAGGGAGACCCTGTCTCAAAAAGCAAAAAAAAAAAAAAATTCAAAAATTCAAAAAAGTTGTTTAAGGACGCCAACAAATTGATTACAAAATTTCTATGGAAAGGAAGCCCAGTGCTAAAAAACACAACAGAATTAGAAGTCTGATCCTGACTTAACACTTCCTTTGAAAGTACAGTCATCAAGACTGGGCTTGGTGGCACATGCCTTTAATCTCAGCACTCAGGAAGCAGAGGCAGGGGCAGGTGGATCTCTGAGTTCAAAAGGCAGCCTGATCTACATATCAAGTTCCAGGCCAGTCAGGACTACACAGTGAGATCTTGTTTCAAAAAGAAAAATTTTTTTAAGGTATAATCATCAAGACAGTGTGGCAAATGAATAAATAAATAGATCAATGGGATCAAACACAGATACCTCAAACAGACCCCAGAAATATAGACAAAAAAATAGAGAGACAACAACAACAACAAAAATGCATCTAGGGCTTGGAAGATAGCTAGGTCAGTAAAGCACTTGCCATGCAATCATGAGGACCTGTGTTCAAATCCCCAAGACATACATAAAAGCTGCACTTTAGCTGGGTGTGGTGGCGCACGCCTTTAATCCCAGCACCTGAGAGGCAGAGGCAGGCGGATCTCAGTGAGTTCAAGGCCAGCCTGGTCTACATAGTGAGTTCCAGGACAGCTGGCGCTACAGGGAGACCCTGTCTCAAAAAAAAAAAAAAAAAAAAAAAAGGTGCATTTTATGGCCTATCTATAACCCCAATGCTAGGGGCAGGGGCTTCAGGGGAGACAGGTGGATCTATGGGGTTCACTGGTCAGTCAATTCCTGCTCTGGAAAGTCACTGCTAAGAGAAAGAAAGACAAGATACAGGCTAGAAGATAATCTTTTCGAAATACACTTTGGTTAATGGGCAAGTATGCAAAATATACAAAGAACTCTCAAAATTCCACAAGAAAACCACCAGCCAAATTAAAAATAGGCAAAAAAAAAATAGGAATAGACCCTTCATCAATGAAGACATACAGATGACAAATAAGCATATGAAAAAATGACCTTGGGGAACAGTAAATTAAAACAATAATGACATACCATGGCATACAAATCTAGAAAACGAACCAACAGAAACAAAAATCAAACATTCCAGACACTAGCATGTTCATGGAGCAGCAAGATCTCTCTTTACTGCTGGTGAAATGTAACATGTATAGTCACTCTGAAAGACACTTTGTTGGTTCCTTAAAAAGTTAGTCACAGTTTGGGGGCTGGGGAGATGGAGACTGTAAAGTGCTTGTCATACAAACATGATAGCCTGAGTTCAGATCTCTAGTACCCAGGTAAAAATCCAGGGACAGCAGCACACAGCTGTAATCCTAGCTCTGAGGATGCAGAGACAGCGGGATCCCTGGAGCTCACTAGCTAGCCAGACTCCTGAGTCAGTGAACACAGGTTTAGTGAGACCCTGTCTCAAAAGAATAAGGCAGAAGCCTGAGGAAAACAACATCAGTCTGTGGCCTACACATATTCATTCTGTCATCTCTCTCTGTCTCTGTCTCTGTCTCTGTCTCTGTCTCTCTCTCTCTTCCTGTCTCTCACAGAATTAAACATCGTTTTAACATATTATCTAACAGTCTTCCTCCTAAGTGTTTACTTATCTTAGCTGAAAATTGATGTCCATATAAAACCTGTACATGAATGGCTTTGGTGCTTTTATTTATAATTGTCAAAGGCTGGATCAAGAGCACCCCCAATGGTTCTATTAGTCCCTAGGGTTCCCATAACACAGTACTAGAAGCTGGGTGTCTTTGATCCACAGAAATGTATTCTCTCACAATTTTGGAGTCTAGAAGTCTGAAATTAGGCATCTTATGTTCTCTCTGAGGCTCTGAGTAGACTCTTTCCTCCCAGTCTCTCTTTAGTTTCTAGTGTCACTGGTGCCCTGCCTCTGTTGTCACGTGGTGCTCTCTGTGCGTTTCTAACTCCACATGGCATTTTCTTTCTTACAGAGACCAGTCCTGTTGAATTAGGACCCACGCTAATGACCTCATCCTAATTTGCTTATATCTAAAAAGAGTTCTTTCCAAATAAGGTCATATTTCATAGGTATCAAAGATTTAGACTCCAACATATCTTTCTGGAAGACACAGGTTAGATTTGAAAAAATAGATTAGGGGCTGGAGAGATGGCTCAGCAGTTAAGAGCACTGACTGCTCTTGCAGAGGACCCAGGTTTGATTCCCAGCACCCACATGGTGGCTACGAATCATCCTTAACTCCAGTTCCAGGGGAATCCGAAGCCCTCTTCTGACCTCTGCAGCATTGCATGACATAGGTGCACTCACATACATGCAGGCAATACACTCAGACACAGAAAAATAAATAATAAATAAAATATTTTTTAAAAAAAATAAATAGATTAATGATAGCTGGGACTGGTGGCTCACACTTGTAATCTCAGTATTTGGACACTAAGGCCAATGAATTGCTGTGAGTTCAAGGCCAACCTGGGCTACAGAGTGAGACCCTGTCTTATAAAAAGAATAGATTAACAGATAAACAAACTGTGGTACATTCATATAATGGAATATTATTCAGTTATAAAAAGAAATGAGCTATAAAACCATAAAAAAAGACATGAAGGCACTTTAAGCCATATTGCTTCATGGAAGACTCCAATCATAAAATGCTACATACTGTATGATTCAGAAGAGGCAAAACTATAGAGTGTAAAATGTCAGTGGTTGCCAAAGGGTTGGGGTATGGGAGGGAGTAGGGGATGCATAACTGAAGCACAGGAGGTTTTTAGGGAGGTAAAACGTTTGGAGGATACCTTATTGGTAGTTACATCGTACCTCATGCTTGTCAAGACCTATGGAACTAGGGAATGGGAAGAATGGAGTCTTATGTGAAACTATGGGAGCTAGTTAATGATAATGTATCAATATTGATTCATCAATTGTAACAAATGTATCATATGAATAGAATATGTTAACAAGGGAGAACTATGCACAGGGGAACAGTGAGATACTGGAATTGTGGGTACTGTCCAATCAGTCTTTCCACCCCCCCATCATTCCCCAAAATGGGTTATGTATATGTGCCCTATTCCCAGGCTCCTATAATTCCTTGCCTGTTTGGCTAGGCCTACAGCACATAATATTTCACCTTTATGTCTGTCAGTTAACAGCCGTGGCTTGCTGACCCCTAGCCTAGAATGCAGAGATGGTGAAAGGACTTAATCCATGCAACCAGCTAGCAGGCACCAGGGGAGGATTGACAAAGGGCACTTCTGTTCCCTCCATGTACTGATGATATAATTTGTGGTGTAATCCTTATAAGCCTCTAACCCATTAGGCTATTTTCTAGATGGGAGCATAGGACACAGCCATATCACATTAAAGCTTACTGCAATCTGAACAGACTCTCAATTACTGGCTGGTCTTTGGCTTGCCAAAGACAGATCCCCATGGGGTACTTTGGGCATTAAGAAACCTCTCCAATATTCTAGTCTGGTGGTTTTGATGAAAATCCATGCTTTTTACATTACACAACACACTCAATCTTGTTCAAGTTAAAAAGCATTGTTTTTGGTCCCATACACAGATGTAGACAGCATTACCAGACAAGGCAGAAATGCAGCTTTCTGTCCAAAGAAATAGGTTTTATTTTTAAAATGTTGGCAGCTGGGCTGGGAATCTAGCTTAGTGGGTAGAACCCTTGCCTAGCACGCATGAAGGAATCTATAAGCTGGTGCCGTGGCACACATGTGTAAACCCCAATGCTTGGGAGTTCGAAGCAGAAGGATCAGAAGCTCAAGGTCATCCTTGAGATGGAAGTCAGCCCGAGTTACCTGAGACAAAAGAGGGGGATGGCTCAGTGGTGAAAGCACTTGCACCACACGTGTGAGAACTGAATCCAGAACCCAGAACCCACTTAAATTAGAGTGGGCCATGGCCTCCCAACTCAAATTCCGGCCTTGGAATGTGGAGACAGGAGATCCCCAGAGGAAGAAGACTAGAGTCTGTATCTCTGGGCTCCGGGTTTTATTGAAAGACCCTGCCTCAAGGAAGAAAGTGGAAGGGTAATGGAGGACGACTGATTCCTGACATCAACCTCAGGCCTCCACATGCACACATCCCCACATACAAACACATGCATACAACACACACACACACACACACACACACACCGAGAGAGAGAGAGAGAGAGAGAGAGAATGTTGCCAACTACCTCAAACTGTTTAGAATACTGGACCAGTATGTTGGGAGGATAAGGAGTTACATAAGTGAACTGGGGTACCGATGATGGAGAAGTAGCAAGAAATGGCAGATGGGTAAAGGCGTTTTCTGGAAAGTTCCGATTATCTCCCTCAAGGAACTATGGGTCTGAGCCATCAGCAAAGGATTTAAACAAGAACAGGACCCAATTAGAAAGGCTTTTCAAAACGATCCCTTGGCAGTTAGTGGGGGCAGGGCTGAGAGTATGGTTAGGAACTAGAAGTCTATCATTAAGCTAAGTAAGGGTAATGGAGTGATGACAAAGGCCTGTTAACTTTGTTCTTTCTCCTACAAGACTGTAAGCTCCAAGCCAGCAGGGCGCCTGTCTCTCGTCTTCCTTGCTGTCGCCAAAAGATCCCACGTTAGTTGTTGAAAAGATGAAGGAAAGTGAATACGTGACATTTGGAAGGGCTAGGTTTAAGAGTCAACAGCCTGAGGGAAGCATTAATAAAATGCAAGTTAACAGTAAAAACAGGGGGCTGGAGAGATGGTCAGAGGTTAAGTGTACTGGCTGCTCTTGCAGAGGACCCAGGTACGATTCCCAGCACCCACACGGAGGCTAATAATCGCCTGTAACTCCAGTTCCAGGGGATCCAAGAGCCTCTTCCACAGGCAATACATGGCACGGATACACTTGCATACAGGCAAAACACTCATACATATAAAATAAAAAAACATATTTAAAATAACAACAGTAAGACCAGCAATGGAAGTAGCGAGCCCTGGAGCCCTTCTTCTATCCTGAAACTTTCCGTAGGAATGATACTTGGGGACCAGGAAATCTCAATGAAGAATTAATGCACACAGCAGGTTTGGGTTTGTTTTTTGTTTTTTTTTTAAGACCTTGAAGTGTTCCATTCCCGACACTTCCGTCTGGAGAAGGGAGGAATAGGAAGTACCTTTCAGGACTGCAAGGAACATTAACTGACGGTGTAGTGCTGAACAATTTGTTTTCCCCTAGCTAAAGGATTCCCTAAGCACACAGCAAGAGAGCCTGGCTTTCGCCGCCCTTTCAGGGCGCAGTGGGAACCTGTGCCTGGTGAACGCCAAGCCCTCCGCAGTCCCTGTTCTCGCACATCCCAGTCCTCGGCCCCGCCCTCTCCTTCCTCCTCTTCCTGCTCCCCCGCCCCACTTCCTTTCCCTGCGCCCGCCTCCACCTCGCTCCCACCCTCTCCATCCCTGCCCTCCGCGACTTTTCCTCCTCTGGGCAGTCACCGCCCTTTTCGGGAGGCCGGGGCAACCCCGTGCCTCGCTCGCCCAATGAGGTGCCGGCGCAGGGTGGGGCGGGACTTGGGCTAGAGCGGAAGTGGTAGCAGGAGCGGAAGTGGAGCTGCAGCCACCGCCGCCGCTGCTGATTCCCGAGCCCGGTAGCCGCCGCCACAGCCGCCACCGCCACCGTCGCCACTGCAGCCTCTGCAGCCACGGTCGCCGCCGCCTGAGGAGTGGGCTTTGGAAGGACGCGGCCGCCACCCTCAGCTTCGCCGGAAGCGCTGTGCCCTGCAGCCCTCCACGGTGAGTGCGGCGCGCGGCCCCCCAGGGGCCCCGGCTCCTAGCCCCTTCCCGGGTGGCGGCGAGCGGCCCGGAGGGACGAGCGGCTGCGGCCTCCTCCGCCCTCCCAGCTGCGGTCTCCTCCGCCCTGCCGGCCGCCGGACTCGCCGCCGCCCCTCCCTGCTTCCGGGGCCGGGCCGTAGCGTCCCGGAGCTGCCCCGGCCTCGGTCTCCGCGCTGCGCGGGGTGCGGCCCGGCCCGCGCTGCAGGGGACCCCTGGGCCTCGGGCCCGGACTCCCCCCGCCCTGCCTCCCTTTGATCCTGGTCTCGCTCCCCCGCCCTGAGCCCCGGTGGGCCAGAACCATCCCTTTCAGCCCAGTCACCCCCGCTCAGTGCTTCGTGGCGTCTAGAAATTGACATTTTAACTGAACGCCGCGAGGTCCCGAGCCTCAGTGCCCCGGTAATCCCCTGCATGAGGAAGGGTTTAACCTTGGGGACAGCGGCGGCGAATCCCTCTCCCACTTTGCAGTAAAGCTGTTTCATCATCCTTCGCTGGTGTGGGAATCTGGTAGGACCCGAGATTCCCTGGGAAATGCAGCTTTGAGGTTTGAATCAAATGAATTTGATGGAGCCGGTTACTGACTCAACCCGGATTCCCGGGGGGTCGGGGAGGCAGGCTGAATATTAGGTATTTTCTCATATATACCGTCATTTACTGCCAGAATCTCCTGTGTCCGCACCCTAAATTCCTTCATGCGTGTTCCACTCCCCTCCCCCACCTGAATTTGCCTGGTAAACCTCCCTGGTGCGGGGGCAGGGATGTGGACCCTCTTCAGATGAGTACATCTATGTCTTGCAAATGGAGAACCTGCGTGCAGTGCGGGTTTGAAAGGTGGCAGCATTGGTAAGATTTTTCTTAAATGCATGTTTCTTGCGTTTGCCTTCTATGCATTTCTCTTAAAGCATCGGACTGATTTTCCTTGCCCTGTGTGGGAGGGTGGAATTTGGCAAGACATTATGAATCTATAAAATCAGCGGGTCAGAGGAACCAGAACAGAAAGGTATAAGGCTTAGAATATGGAAATTGCTTTTCTCACTGTATCTCAGGTTCTGTATGATTACACATATGGTTACACATCCGCCAAGTTTACAGGATGGAACACGTGGTTACTGAGCTTTTTTTTTTTTGCAGCTGGAAATTTATAATATGATTTTTTTCTTAATGAATTTTTTCTTGACTGCTTCTAGTGTATCCCATTTCTTAACTGGGGTTGCCTGAGTGGTGGTCCCCTCTCCTTTTTTTTTTTTTTTTTTTTTTTTTTTTTAAGATCCATGCCCTTAGCAGTATACAGTATGAAGAATATAAACCCAGTTGGTTTTACTTGACCCAAGTTAGAATTTTAAGCATGGTCTTCAAAATGGAGGGCTAAAAATTAAGTAGCAACTGATAAATTATTTTCTTAGCCTCTGCCTCCAATAAGATAAGAAACCATAAACCCATCCTACAGATGAAGTGTTTGTGAGAAATGAGGTGATTTGGTCCAAACCTAACACACCTAATTTCATACTGAATATCCTCTTTCATCAGTGGCAAATATTTATGGACTGTCAGTCCCTGGAGTATGGTTCCTACCCTGTAATCTTCTGTGCATTTCCCATCATGCAGTGCTTGTGTTATATTGAAACCATTTTAGAATTGGAGCGCTATAGATCGAGGAGATGGACTGTAAAACCAGTCTGGGCAAATTCCCTTGATACCAGTTCTCTAGGCAGAGTCTCCAGGGATTTGGGCTGCTGCAAAAAAGTGCATCTTTCCCACTTGCCTGTGGATCCAGAAACAGAGTACTGGAGTTGGGGTTAGGTGAATTTGATTCGGTTCTTGCCGGTGCCGTTTAGTACCTGTGTAATCTTCTGCAAGATAATTGATCGCTGGCTCTTAGTTTACTAACTCCAGAGTTGTCCTGAGACCTTTTTGTTAAATACAAGTAATTTTGTTGTATTGAATACTGAGTCCTTTTTCTTTCTCCAATTATTTTTTGATAAGACCCAGTCTTGTTTTGTACAGATTGCTTTGAAAAACTGATAGCATCGTACAGTTTATTTTACAGTATAAGCAAATTCAGTGTTTCTAAGTCATTTTTCTCATCTGGACAGTGCAAATAATAACAGAAGTCCCCTCACCTCCCAACAGGTTTTTGCTATGTAACCTAGGCTAGCCTCAAAGTCACTGTGTCAGTCTTCTTCCCTCAGCCCCAGGAGTGCTGGGATTACAGGTGTGCACCTCTATGCTGGGCTGGTAATGCAGTCTTTGATGTATTGTGACATACGTAATTAAAATAAGCATCATAAGCATCCGTAACTTAGACTTTTTTTAAATTTAATTTTCAAGCGATACATAAAAAAATGTACATTTTAATGGATATATCATGTGATGTTTAAATATAAGTATATGTCACATAGTGTTTAAGTCAAATAACATATCTCCTCAGTCATTTATTGTTTCTTTGTGGCAAAAATAAAGTCCTAACTTTTTTTTTCTCCTTGAGACAGGGTCTCATTGTGTAGCTCTGGCTGGCCTGGAAACTAGGCCAGGCTCGCCTCCAACTCCAGAGATCTGCCTGCCTCTGCTTGTCAAGTGCTGGTATTAATGGTGTGGGCCATCACGCTCTTTGAAATTTTTGAAATATACAGTTTATCAACACTATAGCACAACAGAAATTGAATTCCAGTATACCTGTAACTTAGTATCCATTGATCAGCCTATCTCTAGTCTATCTTAATACCTATTTTTGATCATACATGTGTCCATATTTAGATTGGACAGAGTATATATGCTATGTAGCATAGACACAGAATCTACCCTTTTGACTTAATCGCCAACTTGAAGTAGCATCAGGTAAACATTCTGTGCTCACAGTAGTGACCGCTTGTAGCACTTTGTGTAAAGCTTTGTTGTAAGTACTTCAAACATTAATTTAGTCTTCAGTCAATAAGAGGTGAGTACTATTAGTAGCCTCATTTTATAAACGAGGGAACTGAGATGTAAGGAGTAACTTTTCAAAGGATGCATATATGCACAGCACAGGGTTAATGCTGAAACCAGGAATCAAACCCAGGTTGTTTAGCTCTGAGTAATGATAGATTCACCTTCTAGAACAACATGTATGTTTTCTTAAGTGATCACCTTAATTTTTATGTGCATGCTTTTAACGTGTTGAAGCTGGAATTTTAGCTAATCTAAAGACATACACAACATACTTTATTTGTGGGGTAAGATGTACCCCTTCAGACTTTGTAGGGGTGATATTGCTGGTGTATAGTAGAAGAAAATGTCTGGGCCTAGAAGAGATGGCTCAGCGGTTAGCACTGGCTGCTCTAACAGGACCTGGGTTCAGTTCCCTGTGCCCACATGGAGGCTAACAGCCACCTGTAACTCCAGTTCCAGGGGATCCAACACCCTCTTTTGACCTCCATGGGCACTGCATTGATGGGTGCACTTACATACATGTAGGCAAAACACTCATATACATAAAATAAAACAAAATTAGAAAAGAAGAAAGTGTCTGAAAAATGTAGTTTATTTTAGTGCTTGATTCATGCTAGAGAGAAACTTACCAGTCATCATTATTTCTCATACTACTTTTTCTGTAGTATTTTAGGTTTTTATATTTTGTTGGGAAAGAATAGTGGAGGGAAATTGAGAGAAAGTTGTAAGTTATTGGCATCTTGTAGTAATGTATTCCCTGCATTTCAGTGACTAGATGAAAGCTGTTTTCCTCAAAATGAGGAACCTTAGAAACTAGGCTGATATGTAAAGGATCCTTCATTTGTATGTTTTCTAAAACACACAGTAAGTCACACTAGTTAAGGGTCAGGAAATTAGTTATGTAACTTTTAAGCATCAGACCTCTATGTGAATAAGATGCTGGTAGTCACTGTCATGTCACGGTAGAGAAACTGGAGCAGGATTCTGAGAGGATTTTCCTGCAGAGAGTGCAAAAGGAGAAAAAATATATTTAAAGTACTTTCTACCATGTGATATGTGCTAAAAGGGACTCTGGAGACTGCTTTCTAAGAGAGGCAGTTACATGTTTCTGATACTTATAATGGGATGAAAATGAACAGTGGCCTCATAAAACTAAGTTATTCTGGCAGGTTGTAGGTTAACTTTTTTTTTTTTTTTTAGTTCTAGCCAGTTCTTGATTATGTAAGTTTTCCTGTCCTGGTTGTTTATTTCATTGTTTTCCTTAAAAGACCCAGCCAGGAGAGTTATTTCTGACTGGCCTTGACCAGGACAAACATGAAAGGCTAAGATAAAGTAGATAGGAGCCTCGTCTGTTATTTGTCCTCAGAGGAGACCCTTACATTAAAAAGCTTGTTTGACAGTTTGAGGAGTTTTGGGCATATACTGTAACTGCTATAATAACCTTGCACACAATTCTTCAAAAAAACATTGAGTTGTATCCTTTAAGTGTTGGGAATTGTGACTGATCTTAGAAGATTGTGCTACATTGAGAAATGAATGTTAATTTTAAAATTAATGCTGAGGGGCTGATGAGATGGGTCAGCACCTGCCACCAAGCCTGACCTGAGTTTGATCCCTGAGATCTAATGGTGGAAGGAAAGAACCAGCTCTTGAAAGTTGCCCTCTGACCTCTGCACAAAAAGAAATATAAACAAGTTTTTTTTAATGTTGAGGTCTAGGGAGAGAGCTTAATTGACCAGGAGTTTGCCATGCAAGCATAAGGACCTGTATTTGATCCCCAGCACCCACATAAAGAAGCTAGGCATGGGAGACATACATTTGTAATCCAGGGTTGGGGAGGCAGAGATGGGAGGGTCCTGGGAGAAATCTGTTTCAAAAAGTTGATCTCTGGCCTCTGCACACATGTGCACTTACATGCATGTGCAACCTATACGTATATACACACACAACACACAAATTAATGCTAGTGTAGACCTCAGCTCTGCTATGGATATATGACCCTGAGCAAGTCATTCTTTACATCTATAAAAGGAAGTGGTGTCACCTATCTTGTAGGTTCCTAGAATTATATCAGTTGATATAAATCCCTAAGTGCTCCGTCCACTTAGACAGATCATAACACACGGTTTGTTACTTATTAAACCCTTATCTCTTTTGGCCTTTTGTATGGGTAGCTGATACTTTTGTATGGAGGATATGGATAGAAAATGTTTTGGGGAATTGTTGGAATCCTGTTTGAATCTGTAAGTAGCATGATTGAGACCTGAAAAAATAGTAATCAAAAAGTGTAGTGCTGTCCTGATTGAGCTGAGATGGTGCTTTTCAGAAAGTCTCAGCTGGATGATGGTGGCTCATACCTTGTAATCCCAGCATTCAAGAAGCTGGGGCAGGAGAACTGCCAGGAGTTTGAGGCCACACAAGGCTACATAGTTCCCAGCCAGCCTAGGCTACAGGGTAGCCTCCAACAACCACAAAACAAGAGTCTAAGGTAGACTATACCGTCTGTATTTTATAGGTCATATGTGATCTACCTGCCTATATCTACAGAAGAAATAATAGCTTGTTCACTTCTTTTTTTTTTTTTTAAAAAAAGCATCAGAGATCAAGTGGTTTGAAATTGACTGTGGCATTGTGTTGCATGTTGTGTGACCAAGGGTAATCGTCTGGGTTCCCTACCTTAAGTTTACAGCCCACTGTAGGTGCTAACAAAGATGCAGTAAGCCCTGGAAAAGTCCTGTTCTCGAAGTATGCATAAGTAATTAACATGTGCTTGTCTTTTTTTTCTTTTTGGACACGGCCTGCTTGTAACCCCAGCTGGTCTAGTACTTGTTAAGTAGATAGGTTGGCGATCTCACATAGATCCGCCTGCCTCTGCCTCCCAAGTGCTGGGATTAAAGGCGTGCACTTCCATACCTGGTCCACTGCCATCTCTATAAAGAGAGCAAGCTAGATTTCAAAGAAATGAAGTGCACAGCAGGTGTCCTTCTACTCACTGACCATTGTAGCCTTCATGTGAAGTGTACTGTAGGTGCTGTTGATTGGCATGCTCACAGAGTATTTAGTAGACAAGCAGACACATTCAAGGTGATAAGGCCTTAAACAGTTTCACTGCTTTTTTAATTAATTAATTAATTAATTTGGTCTTTTTGAGACAGGGTCTCCCTGTAGCCCCAGCTGGACTGGAACTTGCTGTGTAGACAAGGCTGGCCTCGAACTCAGGGAGGTCCGCCTGCCTCTGCCTCCCAAGTGCTGGGGTTAAAGGTGTGTACTACCACACCCAGCTTGGTTTTTTTTCTTTTTTAAAAAAAATATTTATGTTTTATATGTATGAGTGTATTGCCTGCATGTATATAAGTCATGCAGTGCCCATGGAGGTCAGAAGAGGGCATCCAATCCCCTGGACCTGGAGTTAGGGACAGTTGTTAGCTGCCATGTGGGTGCTGGGACTCGAACGTGGGTCCTCTATAAGAACAGCCGTTGCTCTTAACTGGTGAGCCATCTCTCCAGCCCAACAATTTTACTATTAAAAATTTTTTTTTGCAATGGGAAAATATTGTTTATTGATTCATGTAGATAAGCTTAGAAGCATTGATACTGTAGTGTAAAACAGGCCTTCAGCACCTGGAGCTGTGATTTCCTTTGGATTCTCACCATGTTTGCTTCTAAGTGCTTTAAATAGGAAGGAAAACTATTTATTTTGAAGAAGTAATTAAAATCTATAAATGGCTACCATAAGATAATTTTTTCCCGAAATTTTCATTATGTGTAAGTCAGCTACTTGAATACAATACAAAATTCTATTGATAGGATACTACAGTCTCTTAATAAGGGGGTTTTCTCTCATAGATGTGGGGTTATTTACTAGATCATGAGTGATTTAATCAGTGGCTATACCTCTGAAGCAAAATGAATCTCCCCCCCCAACAGCTGTTAACTGCCAATAGCTCCTCACGTGCCCCTCCCCCACCTGTGCTGGAATGTTGGCAGGCTCCTTCTTGTGCTGGTGACCAGAGCAGCTGTGAGTTCAGGAGTACAACAGCCATATCATGTCCAGAATACAGTATTTCACAGCATTCCTCCCCATCCTCTGACTCTTAACATTCTTTCTATCCCTCCTCTTCCATGATCCATGAGTTAAAGTGGCAGGCAGATAGAAATGTCTTGATCAGGGCTGAACATTCAACAGTCACTTAATTCTCAGCATTTTGACCAGTTTTATGCAAGGCATTAGCCACTGCCTACTGCAGAAAGAAGCTCCTCTGGTCAAGGTTAAGTGTAACACAAATCTATGGGGATAAACATGAATATTTGGAAGGCAGTTTGACAACATGTTCAGTTAGCAAAACAGCTAACAGCATTAGTAGGTTTCCCCCTCAGGCCTATGACCTCCCTAGCAGTGGGCTTTTGACCCACTTTCCAATACTGAGCTTCAGTTCTCTCCTGTGGAGTAGGCCTCCTGTCTATTAAGAAAGTGATTGAGTGCCAGGTGTGGTAGCACACGCCTTTAATCCCAGCACTCAGGTGGCAGAGGCAGGCTGATCTCTTAAGTTCAGGGCCAGCTGGGGCTATAGGGAGACCCTGTCTCAAAAAGACCAAAAGAAAAAAGAAAATGATTGATTATCCCCCCTCTTCTAGTTTCTAGTTTCATTTCTGTTGCTGTGATAAAATACTCTGACCAAAAGCTACTTGGAAGAAAGGGCTTGTTTAACTTAAAATTCCAGGTTTCAGTCCATCATTGAGGGGAAATCAATACAGAAATTCAAACAGCTGGTCACATCACATCCACAGTCAAGAGCAGAGAGAGCAGAATACATCCATACTGCCTGCTTGCTGCCTCTAGAGGCTCAGCTGATTTCTTCACTCTTACACAGTTGAGGATGTCCTGCCTAGGGAATGGTGCCACCACCAGTGGTCTGGATCCTCTCACATCAGTTATCAATCAAGACAGTTCCCACAGACATGCTCACAGGTCAACCCAGTGAAGACAGTTACTCTGTTGACCTCTGTTCTTAGGTGATTCTGGGTTGAGTCCGGTTGACAGACAACCAGTACATCCCATAAACTTCGTGCTGCTGTATACCAGTGAGCACATCTTCCTGGAAGGTTAGTATTGTAGCATGCAGGGTCCACCACTGGATAATATCACTGATAACGTTTTTTCTCTTAGTGGCTTCCATAGCCTCTTCTGGCACTATGAAAGCTAGCCAGCAGGGAGGACATTCCCAGGTTAGTTGTAGCTTGATTTCTTTGTCTTGCAACCGAAGTTTGTAGTGTCTTTAGCAATAGGGTCTTATCATGTAGTTCTGGTGGGCACTCAAGATTAATGCTCTGTGTTGTTTTGGGGGCCTCTGGACCTCCTTGACAAGCTCTTCCTGACACTGGGAACTTCGTGCAATAACCATGGCTTCTGGGAGCAGCATTAACCAGCTGTACAAGGTACCTCCATTCAGACTTTTGTTTTGAGTTATACTTTTTTTTTTTTAATGTGTATGAGTGTATTGCCTGCATGTATGTGAGAGCACCCATGTTGTGCAGTGCCGCGGAGGTCAGAAGACGGCTTCGGATTCCCCTGGAACTGGAGTTAAGGATGGTTCGTAGCTGCCGTGTGGGTTCTGGGAATCGAACCCGGGTCCTCTGCAAGAGCAGTTAGTGCTCTTAGCCACTGAGCCATCTCTCTAGCCCCTGAGTTACACTTTTTACATTAGCTTATTAATAGTGAGTTTCTATGATGAGACTTCGTATAGCCTTAGTTTTAGTTAACACCTCCCACTCCCTCTTAACCCTCTCCACTCCCCATTTTCCCCTTCTACTTTGAGTTACACATGTTGTACTGTCCCCTCCCCCTCTTGTAGGCACTTTCTAAACACACAATCCAAAAAGTTGAAGTAGATTCTGCATATGAAAGAGAACATGATGTCTTTGTCTTTCTGGGACTTCTTACCTCATCAAGTATATTTTCCAGCTCCATCTTTTTTCTTAAAATTTTAGTTTCTTTGTAATTGAGTAAAAATCCATTTCAGTATGTGTATGTACTACATTTTCATTATCCATTCATCTGTTGATGGGCATCAGGCTGTTTCCATTTCTTAGACATGGTGAGTACAGCAGCAGTGCCCATGGATGAGTAGTAGTAGGTTAGAGGGGTCTTTGGGAATGTACCTGGGGGTGGTGCAGCTGAATCATGCTGTGGTTCTGCTTTTAGCTTTTTGAGAAACTTCTACACTGGCCATACTGATTAACATTCCCACCAGCTTTACTCCTTTCAAGACTCCTATTAAGTAGATTTGCCTGTCATGTGAGAAAACAGACTCATCAAGTCAAGTTAGCCTGTAGACTTGGTGTGTCATGTGGGTAAATTGAACTGAGTGGGTCAGACTTTTTGAAACCTATTTATAGGGTCAGTCAATTGGACTGCCCTTATGAATTAGCGTATTGTCTTTTAGGATTGATTACTTACAGCCAACTGATCAGTTTATTGTCATTATGTCTTATTTACATTATGTAACCTTGGACTTACTGAGTAATACCTTC
This sequence comes from Nannospalax galili, assembly GCF_000622305.1. Taxonomy (NCBI): domain Eukaryota; kingdom Metazoa; phylum Chordata; class Mammalia; order Rodentia; family Spalacidae; genus Nannospalax; species Nannospalax galili. The sequence continues at coordinate 3,609,950 of NW_008353921.1, forward strand.
ATTGTTCTAGGTTGAATGTTGACTCATTTGGGCCTAATTAGTAGTGATATCCAATAGCTGATATACATGGGGCTGAGGGAGTGTGCCTGTAATCCCAGCACTTGGGAAGTGGCAACAGAAGGGTCAGGAGTTCAAGGTCACTACTTTTCTGTTGCTGTGATAAAACACCATGACCAAGGCAACTTACAGAAGCAAGAGTTTATTGGGCTTATGGTTCCAAGTCCATCGTGGTAGGGGAGGTGTGGCAAGATGCAGCCAGAGCAGAAAGCTGAGAGCTCACATCTTCAAGCAGGCATAGGAAGCAGGCGGGGGGGGGGGGGGGGGGGGAGATTGGAAATGGGACATAGCTATGGAGTCTCTAAGCCGCCCCCAGTGACAGGCTCCCTCCAGCAAGGCCTTACCTCCTAGGGATAACATGACCCTCCCAAAACAGTGCCACCAGCTGACCAAGTATCCAAGTACTCTGAGCCTATGGGGGACATTCTTATCAAACCACCACAGTCACCCTCAACTACCTAGGGAGTTAGAGGCCAGCCTGGGCTACAGGAAACCCTGTTGCAAAACAAATAATAAAAATCCACAACTGATGATGGGAGGAAGAGATTGTGAAATAGAGCTGCAGTTTCTCTTCATAATTCAGTATTCACTGGACTTAAAGCTAATGGCTTTGTATTTCTCATGTGCTGTGTTTCTGTTTGCAGCAAAGAACCTGCAAATGTTTGAATGAAATTAAAGTTATTATGACTACATTTTGTGTGTGGAACAGCACAGACATTTTTAAGAGTAGGTGTTTTTCAGTGAGTGGTTTCTTTGAGAGCCCAAGAGTGCCTACCTTTCTGGATAACACCCACTAACCAACTGGTCCCACTGACTTTGCCATTTCCCCCTGTGGTAGCATGGCATGCTTTTTTGTTTTTCAAATACAAACGTATTCTGCTTTATGGTGCTAGGGATGCTCTGTCTAGAATGGTACATCAGTGAATGCTGTTCAGAGTTTGCAGGCTGGTCCAAACCCATTGAAAACTCTGAGCCTAGATTTTTAAAGATATTTCTGCCCCATTTCCTCTGTGTGGATTAATTGTTTTCATTCATTATCTGCTTTGGTCTTTGCTTTTTCTGACATCTAAGAATATATACATAGACTTTATTCATACCCATTTTTTTCTGCCACCTATAGTTTCCTCTATTCCTCCCCTACCATCCCATAAAAGGAGTTAGGACACATACTTTAATTATTTGGGGGGTGCTATACATGTAAGTACAGGTGCTCACAGAGGCCAGAGGCATTGGATCCCCTGGAGCTGGAGTTACAGGCAGTTGTGAGGTGCCTGAAGTGGGTACTGGGATTTGAACTGAGGTCCTCTACAGGAGTAGTGTGTGCTCTTAACTGCTGAGCCATCTCTCCAGCCACAGGACACATAACTTTTTTTTGTAATTATTTAATAACTACATGATTAGAAGAAGCATTTCATTATTGCATTAACATATTCAATAACAATTTCCAGAGCAAAGATGCATCTCTTTCAAAATTGGCTGTAAATTTTTGGGTTCACAGTTGAATTAATAGTTGTACAATATTGAACTCAGTATAAACCCTATAAGACATAAAATTGAATGAGGTTTTAACCTTTAAAAAAGATCTCCATTGCATTTTAAAATATACTGTTTCACACAGAAAAACTCATTTTTAATGCTACTAACTTAGATGTTTGTACCTGCAGGACACATACTTTTTTTTTTTTGGTCTTTTTTGAGATAGGGTCTCCCTGTATCCCCAGCTGTCCTGGAACTCACTATGTAGACCAGGCTGGCCTTGAACTCAGAGAGATCTGCCTGCCTCTGCCTCCCAAGTGCTGGGATTAAAGGCGTGTGCTACGGCAGGACACATACTTTTAAACTAAACCTCTTCCCTCTAATTCTAGCTGGTTTGTTTTCTAAAAGAAGCATTGTATCTTTAAATACGTGCTTCCTTCTTGTGTTTCTATTATTAGAGCTTAAGCTCTGGGAATGCACAGGGCACACTGCTTGTATTTGTAACTCTTAGTGAATAATCCAAAGAATTCTTGGAAATATTTTTCATTTTGCAGTTATTTCAACAGACATTGGATTATATGCGATACATTTTTTGTGAAGGGCCTCAAGAGCAAGAATTCCTTGCCTGTGAGCCTTTACTCTTGAGAATCACTGCAGCGGCACCTGGCTTTTAATATCTTACCTGACAACTGTTAATGTCTGCTTTCAACACTTCGGAAACAGGACTGGGAATGTGGAGGAAATCACCTTGTTGCCTTATAGAATCTCATTTGTCTTGTGTAGGGCTTTCCTGAAAACAGCACCATATGCTTCATGTACAGTTGAGGTAATTCCTAACACTGGGAGGTGAAGACAGGAGGGTGTACAGTTCTAGGCTAGCCTGGGCTTACATGGTGAGCACCCATATTAAACACCAACGGCTAGAAATGTAGCTCAGTGGTAATGCTACATTTAAAAGTAAAACCTCAGATGCCCAAGGCTCTGTTCTGTCCTCCAAAAAATGTGGGGTGGGGTGTTTGTCTGTACCAGTGGCTTATTTTTTTTAAGCTTTTTTCTTTTATTTTATATTTGAAGTGTATGAGTATGTTGCCTGCACTTAAGTGCACCCATGTTGTACAATGCCCACAGAGGTCAGAAGAACACACACATACGAAAAATGTCGGATTCCTGTGGAACTGGAGTTACACACTGTTGTCCACTACCATGTAGGTGCCTGGAACTGAACCTGAGTCTTCTGCAAGAACAGCTAGTGCTCTTAACTGCTGGGCCATCTCTGCAGCTCCAAAGGCCGTTTTCTTAGAAAACAAAATAATTTGTCCCTTAGTACTTACCATGGACTGTATTCTTAAACTGACTGTAGAAAGCCTACCCATATACAACTCAGCCCAGATCCTGTGCCTCTCTGTGTTTTGCCCCCCCCCAAAAGAAAAAAGACATGGGGTGAAAACAGTTTTAAAAAGTAATAAGTAGCTGGGCATGTTGGCATACATCTATAATTTGAGTGTTCAGGAGGCTAAGGCAGATCATAAGGACCAGGGCAGCCTAGACTACATAGTGAGATTCTTGACTCCAAAAGGGGGGGGTGTGAAATTTAAAGGAATAATGAAAGACAAGGATTATAAAAATATTAACCACCTAGGTGGGTGAGATGGCTCAGTGAATAAGGAGCCTGCTGCACAAGCGTGATGACAGTTGACTCCACAAAGTTGCCTCTGACCTCCACATGGACCCTTCACATACACACATCATACAACACAATTAGAAACAAAAAAAAAAAATTTTAATTATAGAGGCTCTAGGCATGGTAGCATATACCGTTAATCCCAGCATTTGGGAAGCAGGGGCAGATGGATCTCTGTGAGTTTGAGGCCAGCCAGGGCTACATAATGAGACCCTGTCTCAAAAAAAATTAGAGAATTTAAAAAAATCTGTTATCACCTAGAGGTAACATTGGTGAAATTACTACCCTTAGCCATTTAGTATTGACTTCTAATCATGTTTATATGTTCTTTAGGAGATACTTTACAAAAATACTGTGTACCTTTCTTCCCTGCCCCTATATATCTTAAATGTATTTTTCCTATGAAATCTTTTATTTTACCATTGACAAAATTTTAACCATTTCTCTGTTGTTGGATATTTAAGTAGTTTCCAATATTCACTAAGCATTTGTTAATTTATCAGTTGTTGCCTCGCAGTCCTGTGACTTGCAGCATCCAGCGGCTTAGAACAGATTGACACCCATCACCACTACGTGGGTATACTTGAGAACTTTTGTTCTCAAGCATGTCACCATCTTCCTAAAATATGCCAGGCATGAGGAAAATCTGTTGGCTCGCTGCAGGGCTACACTGTGGCTTCTAATGAGTTTGTCTGTTCTGGTTGAAAGCAAATAGAGGCTGTCCAGCCAATATATTCTTGGTGGGATCCTCATTGAATGTCTCAGAAGCAAGGTATGTCCTTATGATAAAACCACCACTCCTTATGTCAAGAAAATCTGATCGGCAGCTGTGAATAGAAGTAAATATGTATGTCAGTTTTGAGAGGTTGAGTCTTACATTAACATCTAACTACTTCTGTTTAAATATCAATCTAGCCAGGTGTGGTGGCACACACCTTTAGTCCCAGCACTGGGGAGGCAGAGGCAGGTGGATCTCTGAGTTCAAAGTCAGCCTGGTCTACATAGTGAGTTCCAGGACAGCTGGGGCTACAGAGAAACCCTGTCTCAAAAAAGACCAAAAAAAAAAAAAATCTAAACTTAGTTCCTCTTTTTTGGTAGGGGTACTGAAAATTCATCCAAGGCCTTGCACATGTGTAACAAGTGTTCTGCCACTGAACTACCCAACACTTTTTGGAAAAAAAAAATTTAATATTTTATTTATGTATTTTGTGTGTATGAATGTATTGTATACATGCATGTATGTGCACCTGTGTCATGCGTTGCCCATGGACATCAGAAGAGGGCATCAGATAACCTGGAACTGGAGTTATAAACAGTCAGTGCTGGGAATTGAACCTGGGTTCTCTGCAAGAGCAGTCAGTACTCTTAACCACTGAGCCATCACTAGCCAGGAAAAAAAATTTTTTTTTAATCAAAGCTTACACTTGGCTAAAACAGTGATATACAGGTACTGTGAGAGAAATAATAATCTTCAGATTTGTTTGTGTAGTATATATTCTTTTTTTAAATATTTTATTTATTTTGTGTGTACGAGTGTATTACCTGCATGTGAGTGCACCCGTGTCATGCAATGCCATGGAGGTCAGAAGAGGGCTTCAGATTCCCATGGAACTGGAGTTAAGAACGGTTCATAGCCGCTATGTGGGTGTTGGGAATCGAACCCGGGTCCTCTGCAAGAGCAGTCAGTGCTCTTAACCGCTGAGCCATCTCTCCAGCCCCAGTATGTATTCTTTTAAGAAAAATGCCCACATTTATTGTTCTTTAATTCCCCACCCCTTGTGCACAACAACTCTTCTGAAGGTTGTCTTGTCTTACATTGAATGGCTGGGTTTGCCAGCTCCTTGCCATGTAATAGCAGGTGTCTTTCTGCTGTGGAATGTACGAGGAAACTGCTCTCTGTTCTCCCGGCAGTGAGTGTTTAAAACTTAGCAGACTTTTTTTTGATCATGAGTTTTATGCTTCACCCAGTTTGAGAATTACGTGTGAAGCTTTCCCCTTTTCAGGGGAACCTAAGTGGCACAGCCTTCACCATCTGTGCCACAGAGCTGTGAAAAAAGTCCTAGACTGTGTAACAGGCTGCGTGTGTGTTGGGAGTCTGGTGTGTGCATCAGTCTGAGCTGTGTAGCCCTGGATGGATAGAGTCTACATAGGAAAGGAAAGCATCTGGGAGAACATTCTAGATGAAGAGAACTGCAGAGGCAGTCTCAGGCATGTTTGAGCATGGTATTTACATAGTATATGGGAATGTGTAATCTGAGAAAAGGGTGCATGTTGAAGAATGATGGTCTCAACCCAAAGAAGAAAGCCTCCCAGGCCAGGAGAGACTGCCAAGGTGCAATGACTTTGAAAGCTAGGTAGAGTTTAGAGTAACTGATGGCATAGCAGGAAGGAGTTGCTGAGATTGTTGAGTAAAGGCCAAGGTGTAGCTAAAGCGGTAGTTTAGTAAGAGAATTCTGATGTGAGGCACCAAAGTACGAGGAATGAGATAACGTGCTTTTGAGGACTAGGAGCTTTGGGTTATTGCATGTGAAAGGGGAGAAGACTACCAAATGGGCAAGGTTGTTTTTTTTTTTTTTTTTTTAATGTCAGGATCTTTTCATTTAGTAGCTATTTGTTCATACCAGTTGTGTGCATGATACTGTGGGAGGTTTGCTCCAAGGAGCTTACAAATGATTTACAAATGATTTACTTGTACAAATGATTTTAGTAAGACATGACAGGGATAGACACAGAGTTCTTCATTAGAACATTTTCATCTTAGAAATAGAATCCCAACCAAATAAAATTTAAACTTTTTTCTGGTAGGTTCATTAAAAATGGTTAAAATGGTTTTTGTTTTAAAACATACATACAGCCAGGTGTGGTGGCGCACACCTGTAGTCCCAGCACTTGGGAGGCAGAGGCAGGCGGATCTCTCTGAGTTCAAGGCCTGCCTGGTCTACACAGTGAGTTCCAGGCCAGCTGGGGCTACAGGGAGACCCTGTCTCAAAAAGACCAAAAAAAAAAAAAAACACATACAGGGAGGGGGTGTTTGCTCAGTGCTGGAGACTTTGTCTAGCATTTAAGACATCCTGGGTTCTAGCTCCAGTTTTGTTTTGTTTTTTTTAAAAAAAACCCAAAAGACAAGCTTTTATTTATATCCAAAATGTGGTTTCAACTGGTGGCACTAGTCACATTTCCAATTCATAGCCACAGTTTAGCCTGGGCTTGAGATAGACTTTGTGGAGGGTGTTGGAGGGTGTTTGAGCCATTCTCAGAAGATCTTTGTCTTCACAGTAAATGTGAAGGGCCATTCCAAGGGGCATCAAGACAGAAAAGCACACTTGTAAGACAGACACATGTTGTGAGAAGCCTGGGTTCGTACAGTTGCACTGTCACTGATAGGGAAGATCTGATTGTACTGTCCACAGCTGGGAACTGTCCCGTTAGATCAGGAAGTCCATACTAGGGATTTCAGAGATGTGAAGGGGCTGAAAGCAGTGGGAACGGGGAAGGTTATAAGTGGGAGATTTATTGTGACATAGAAAGAGGAACAATTTCATTTTTCCCCATCTTCTGCCTTCCTCCGAAACACAACTGGATGTTGTATAACCCATTTCCTGTGGAAATTGGTCTAGCTGCTTCAAAATCCATGTTATATAAGTCATGAGTTATATAAGCAGTAGACATCAGGACCTTTAGTTAATGTTTTTTCTTTCTGTGTGCATGTATAATTGGAATTTTTAGAAACTGGTGGATAAATGAATATAGTTTTCTTTAAGGCATGCATTTAGGCTGATAGTGACATGATGGTTTTTAAATCTCTCAATAAGTCTTGTGGTAATCCCAAAGAAGCCAAGTAGTTGGCCCCAAACCAAAAAGGTTATATTTTATTTTAAGAAATAGGATTAAGACATGTACGATGTCCCAAGGAGTAGTTAGGAGGCTTTCAAATAGGAGTTAATTTTTTAATACTGGAGCAGAGGGAGATGGGTTATGTAATCTCCATGGCCCAAGAGGACCCAAGGAGTTTTGTGGCATCCTTACATCGTGTTAGTCCTTCACATTTCTCTTATACTGCATCTCCTCTGAATAGGCTCTTTTCATAGCTCCAGTGCTATTTTGTGAACTTTGATTTCTAAAGTGACTTTGTAGCTTTTGAGGTAATCTACAGACTGAACATTTTCTTTTCTTTAATATTTTATTTATTTGTTTATTTATTTTTGGTCGTTTTGAGACAGGGTCTCCATGTAGCCCCAGCTGGCCTGGAACTCACTATGTAGACCAGGCTGGCCTTGAACTCACAGAGATCCGCCTGCCTCTGCCTCCCGAGTGCTGGGATTAAAGACGTGCCACCACGCCCGGCTTATTAATTATTTTTATGTGTATGAATGTATTGCTTGCGTGCATGTAAGTGCACCCATGTCATGCAGTGCTCAAAGAGGTCAGAAGGCATTGGATTCCCTTGGAACTGGAGTTACAGACGGTTGTTAGCTGTCATGTAGATGCTGGGAATCAAACCCAGGTCCTCTGCAGGAACAGCCAGTGCTTTTAACTGCTAAGCCATCTCTCCAGCCCCTGAGCATTTTCTTAAGCTCATTGAGCCACTGAGAGTTGACTTTTGCCCTTAGCAGTGAAGTAGAGTTTTTTGATAATAAAAATATCCCAATTTCCCAGACTTTATGATAAAGAAAGGTAGATATACTGAGACTGTTTCATGTTAAGATGATTAAGTGGGGTATTTATGTGCTTACATTAGAGACGAGGTTGTGTTGTGGCTAACACATGGTACCAGTACTGACTTAACCCATCACAAGCTTCCTTTCTGTGCTTCGTGTTGAGTACTGCACAGTTACCCAGGGACTTAGACTAGTTGGAAGTCACATTTAGGAACTGCTTATAGAACATGACCTTTTAGGTGAATGTTGTGAAAGGGCCTAGGGAACTACAATAAGATGTTTACAGTGTCAGCCTGGAAAATGATCATTTCTGCTGATGTTTGATTGGGCAGAAGTAGCTCTGACTCTGCTATGGGTTGCTTGTAAATGTTGAACACATGGACCCTGCTGGGGATTCTGGTCTCTGCTGTAGGTAATCTCATTCTAGTGTTGTGAGTAAAGGTGTCAGGCTAAGTGAAACTTGCTTCACAGAGTGTACGCCTACAGTGAATGAGTCTTAAAATGATTGAGATCATCCACTGTCGGGAGGGGATGCAGCTGTGAACTGGAGAATCCTCTCTTTCTCAGTTGCCTAGATTTTAGGTATCACAGCTTTGTATGACAAAACATTTTTATGTAACAGGACGCTGTGTTTAGAGTTTCTCTCTGGAAAATACAAAAATGGGGCAACCAATATGGCTCAGCAGGTAAAATTTGCTTACCACCAAGCTTGACCACCAAAGTTCACTTCGTGGGACCCATGTGTTGGAAGGAGAACCAACATTACAGAGTTGTTCCCTGACCTCAAAACATGTGCCCTTGAGCATGCGTGCACGCACACACAGAATATTTTTATTTTGTGTGTATGAGTGTATTGCTTGCATGTATGTGAGTGCACCCATGTTGTGCATTGCTGCGGAGGTCAGAAGAGGGCTTCGGATTCCACTGGAACTGGAGTTAAGGACAGTTTGTAGCCACCATGTGGGTGCTGGGAATAGAACCTGGGTCCTCTGCAAGAGCAATCTGTGCTCTTAACTGCTGACCCATCTCTCCAGCCCCAGAATAATTTTTTAAAGAATACAAACATGACTTTTGGAACAAAATCATTTTGTTTGTAAAGGTTATATTTTTGTTCTTTTGCTGTGTTTAAAATGTTATTTTCAGTATTAAACATGTATATATAGAAGTGGAAGAATTTGTCTTTAAAATGCTGGTGTTTAAATATATATTCTTCTGGCCAAGCGTGGTGGCACACACTTTTTT
>NW_008353921.1:3619422-3712728 GCF_000622305.1 Nannospalax galili
ATCATATTTTTTTTTTATTCTTATTCTTTTATGAAGTTAGTTAAAAATTAATGAACAAGAAATTAAAGAGACTGCGCTGCAATTAAGTTAGAATATTCTAACTGAAAAACAATTACTGTGAAACTATTTACATTCTCATAGAATTATAAACATTTCTCAAGGAATACTTTACAGCACAACTTTTTTTTTTCATACAGAAGAAATCATTCCAAAGCAATTGATATTGAGACGTTTTCACATGGCCAACATAATATCATAAGAGCATACATATACATAACTAAAAGTTACTTGACAAACAGCAAAGCCAGACAGGCAATACCTTCAGTCGAGTTGTTGGCTAGGATAGATAAAGGCTCTTCCAGGCACACACTTTTAATCCCAGCACTCAGGAGGCAGAGATAGGTGGATTTTTGTGAGATGGAGGCCAGCCTGGTCTACATAGGGAGTTCTAAGCCAGCTGGGGCTACAGAGAGACCCTGTCTCCAAAAGACCAAAAACAACAACAAAAGAACAAAAAAGTAATATTCATCTGTTTATGTCTGGAGATGCTAGAGTATTTTCATTCACAGATGGGTATATAGAAGCCAGCAGTATGTAAACTCACTGGTTGGTAAACAACTTTTAAATGATATATTATCAAAAAAAATCCTCTATAAATGGTGATTATTTTAATGGGGTAATTGACTAAAGTGTTGTAAGAGATACCAGTGGTATGTAAAAAGATTTGATAAACTAAAGCCACTAAGATTTTTGCCTGTTTCAGAAAGACTTATAAATGAACTCACTGTGGTTCAGATAAATTCACTAGTTTGAAGTTTTGTTGCTGTGCATGCTATATTCCATCTTTCACAACCTATAAACATTTTAAACCATTAGGTCATTTATTCCTCTCATGACTCCCATGAAGACAGTTGGTAGTGATCTTACTATCCAGTAAGGAAACTGAAGCTCTAGGAGTAAGTGATCTGAGGTGGTTTTTCTGAGTAGCTGAGCTAGTGCTGTGTGGAGCCCATGCCTGCCCTTGCTGGGATTGAGCTCCTTCTCTGCTATGTGTTTGGATCACTTTTCCATATTCGAGAAAACTTGATAATGGCTTCTGTAGCTTTTGCTTTGGGGTTTATTAGACAATCATCATACTTGGAGTTTTCCTCTGCAGTGGGAGAATAAGACAATTAGGATGATGAGAAGGGGCTTGCTGATTAGAGTTGGGGTTGGACTAAGGTCGCTTTTAAAAAGCAGACAATTATAAGGAGTTAAAGAGCGTACTATGGGGCATCAACTTCAAAAAACAAGTGGCTGGGGGCTGGTGAGATGACTCAGCAGGTGAGGGTGCTTGCTGCCAAGCCTGATGACCCAGTTTCAGTTCCAGGACCCGCATGGTGCAGGGAAAGAACCAATTCCCACAGTTGTCCTTACCTCTGCATGCACCCACATATGCAGGTACAACAAACAGGTAGTTTACTAAGCAGTCTCTGGTATTGGGGAGGAGAGTGGGATAGTGGGGGCAAATGAGCTGCAGAAGATATAGACAAGTTTAAACCTTGGCTCGACTGTGTTCTCCTTGCTGTGGTGCTCTGGGCATATCCTTTTCGCTTAACCTTCATTTTTTCACCTCAGTAAAGGACAGGAAGAGTTGTTAGGAATATGCCTATCATAGAGGATTGTTAGGAGCATTAATTGACCAAGATAATTTTAAAACCTCAGCAAAGTCCCTGACTCTGTAGATGTTGTTTGGGCCTAGAGGTTCGGTTTCAGCTATGCCTCTTTGAATGGCGGAAGCCTGACACTTTCTTTTTCTTTTGTTCTTGTAGGGAATGACCATGGACAAAAGTGAGCTGGTACAGAAAGCCAAACTTGCTGAGCAGGCTGAGCGCTATGATGACATGGCCGCAGCCATGAAGGCAGTTACAGAGCAGGGACATGAACTCTCCAACGAAGAGAGAAATCTACTCTCTGTTGCCTACAAGAATGTGGTAGGTGCCCGTCGCTCTTCCTGGCGCGTCATCTCCAGCATTGAACAGAAGACAGAAAGGAATGAGAAGAAGCAGCAGATGGGCAAAGAATACCGTGAGAAGATCGAGGCCGAGCTCCAGGACATCTGCAACGACGTGCTGGTAAGGCTGGCTCTTCTGCTCTGAGCAGCGACCACTCATAGTGATGGGCTTCTAAATGTAAGCTCTCAAATAGCGAATGAGAACTGCTCAATTACTTAAAAGCTGAAAACTACTTGTGACCACTTTGTAAGCATATGATGTGATTTTTCTCACCCTTTCTTGATCAGAAGTTGCTCAAAACAATCGGGGGTCTTTTCCTTTTCCTTTCAAAAAGTCCTATGACAAACAGGAACAGTTAGCAAATTTAATCAATTTCTTTAGAAAGAGACCAGATAGACAGGATATTTATGATAGAAGCATTCACAAGTAAGCTGTTCTCTTTATTAGTCTCTGAAGTGATGTCTCCAGTAGAGAGGGAAGATCAGAGGCCTCTCCCCAGTCAGGCCCTCACAAAGTGTAGAAATCTGAATTTGAAGACGACACACATTTGTCAGAAGCAGCATATGCTCCAAAACCAATTTAAAGATGATTTGGGGCTTCTCTTCTATGTTCCCTCTATCCAAGAGTTTGAGGTTGGATGGGAGGGATTCCTATCATAGGCTAAATCATAATCATACTGTCTCTCCCTCACATCCTGAGCCCACTGAGAATTTTCTCTTCTAGATGAAATTAGGTAGAAATGAATTTTGAGGGATACTTTGAAAAGAAAAGGAATTCACATTGTAGATCTACTTTCTCCCCTGCTGTCTTCTTTCCAAATTACTACCTTTGGCCCCTTTCTTTTCAAAACTAGTGCAAAGCTTGTCAGCCATCAGGCAGCACCCCTCGTCCCTATATATACATAGCATCCCTAACCTATATATGTTAAAACAGCTACTGCCTCTCACATTGATTTATTAAATCCCCTATAGCTAACTTTGCATTGAGCTTCTTTCTTTATTGGACTCACAGTATAACATAAGAGTGTCATGGCTAAACTTGTTGCCTATTGATCATTTGGGGGTTTGTTAATGGTGCGCTAATTCCTGAATGTTAGGTACATCTGGTATTCAGATGAAGTATGGCATGCATTCCAAAGGCAAGAAAGTTCCGTAATTCCTGAAATATAGACCAGCTTTTCAGAGCATCTGAAAGAATGTGAAGAGGAGCATGGTCCTCACTGCCTCTTAACCAGGTTTTCAGGATGCCACATTCTAAAACAACTCTTCGAAAATATTGCTCTGTATACGAAGCTTGGACTCCTTCAGAACTACTTTTGTTGTAAGCATAAACGTTTAAAGGAATTTGTTATTAATAATAGTACTAGACTCTTCTAGTGCTTACTACGTGCCAGGCAATGCGTAAAGCACTTTATGTACACTATCTCACTTGTTTCTGTAACTACAGTAGGAGGTGGCCATTCTCATCCCCTTCCCCTCATTGTACAGCCAAGGGGTCTGAGGCTTGGGGGCATAAGGCAGTGTGTCGGGTTCATATGGAAACAGATAGCAAGCAACAGAAGAGGGTTTTCTTCCTAGGTTGGATTAATTTTAAGCTTAGTTCTTGGCAGTTTTGTTCTGTAACTGATTTTTATAATTTAAATGGGATTTAGGAGAGATTGTTTTAAGAGATGGAGCAGAAGAATTATAAAGTAAAAGTCACTAATCCAACTACCCAGAAAACTATTGTAACATCACGCTACAGTCATTCCTCTGTGTACTGTGTGCATGCAACTATGCATATTTAGTATTCAAGTGGGATTCTTTTGTGTATGATCTTTTTTCACTTAGATGTCTTGAGAGCCTTTTGCTGTTATCAGTGGTTCTGCGCCATCATTATTGTACAGCATTCCATTGTAACAGCCGTGTTATGACCAACACCCGATGGAAGGGCGAGGGGACTGAACTGAAGAACACAGGCATCTGTGATAGGGCTAAGCAATATTTAGCTGCTTGTATTTGATTTTGATTTCTTTTTCCTTCAGAAAAATTAGTAGTGTTAGTGCATATCTTTAATCTCAGACATATCCCAAATATAATTTTAATATGTTACAAGCAATTAAAAATTCTTAACAATGTGAATCATTTTTTAGGAGCTGTTGGACAAGTATCTTATTCCCAATGCTACACAACCAGAAAGTAAGGTGTTCTACTTAAAAATGAAAGGAGACTATTTCAGGTATCTCTCTGAGGTGGCATCTGGAGATAATAAACAAAGTAAGTAACATAAAAAAACATGACCAGTAGGAGAGCCAGTCTTCCTTCAGAAAGACTTGAGCAGTCAAAGTCACTTAAGATTTCAGTAATCAGAATGTCAAAGACCACAGCATTGTCGTGAATGGGGTCAGGAGGATCTACATGTCATTATGTATCTAAGAGACAGACATGAAGGGCATTAGAAACGTGGTGTGCAGTGTATTTGAAGAACTCTGGGAATTGGTAGCTCTCTTTTGGAGGCTAAACTTTAAAATATGGTAGTCTTCTGTATCTATAATTCTGCTTTACCCAGTTTTAGTTACTTATGGTCAACTGCAGTCTGAAAATATTAAATAGAAAATTCCAAAAATAAATGATTCATAAATTTTACAGTGTAGTGTTCAGAGAAATGAGATGGAAAGACATGCTGTCCTCCTCAGAAGAATCCTCTCCTTGTCCAGGTGTCTGCCCTGCATGTGCTGTCTCTTGTTACTCACTTAGCTGCCATCTTGGTTATTGGATTGACTAGTGTGGCAATGGTTGTGTTCAGTAACTCTTTACTTACTGATTCCAAAGCACAGACTTGGATTGCTGTTAGACTTATTCTGTTAATCCCCTGTGCTAGCTTTAGCTAAGTGTATCTTGAGTGGGGGTGGGGGGGAATAGCGTGTGGGTTGCAGTACTGTTGGTGGTTGTCTTGGAACATCCACCTCTCAGGTAAGGAGACCGCTGTAGTGATGCACTTACATCACCACATGGCTTATTGTGATGGTGATGCTTAGAACTGCTTTATTAGTGCCCACTATGTGACAAATGATTGGGGGAGTATGGGCGAGGTGGGAGTCTCCCATTTTTCCAGTAAGGAAATCAAAGCTTGTGTATAGAAGTTTTTCTTACTCCAAGCCACATACCTAGTATGAATGAGTTGAGAATTCAAGTTTGGTTATGCTGACTTTAAACTCCATTACTTTCCACTAGCATATATTGTCCATATTCTATCTTGCTAAAGGTTACGTCTGTATTTCTTGGCTGCCTTAGTGGACTTTGATATAATTGTTTTCCTCCAAAGCATTTAATGTAGTACTTAGCATAAACGTGTAACAAATGGTGAGTGGTGGAGCCAGTGACTCTTTGTTTTGATGACTCTCTTACTTTAGCCTAGTTTACTAAAGTCATACGATAGTGGATCGTGTGTGATGCAGCCTGTGAAAGAAGCTAGCCTCTAATATTTTTCATCTTCTTTCTAGCCACTGTGTCGAACTCCCAGCAGGCTTACCAAGAAGCGTTTGAAATTAGTAAGAAAGAAATGCAGCCTACACACCCAATTCGGCTTGGCCTGGCACTGAATTTCTCAGTCTTTTACTATGAGATTCTAAACTCTCCAGAAAAGGCCTGCAGCCTAGCAAAAACGGTGAGAAAGGATCCTTGGTTTCTGATCATGCTTTGCTAGTTCTGAGAACTTCCTTTGATTTATGAGCATTCTCACCATCTTGGACTTTGAAAGGATTTTCTAGAGGTGGAATTTTAGGGAATTAATACAGACTTGGTGATTTCTTCTGAACACCTACCCGACTTTGGGGTTTAGTTGTTGTCACCTTTGTACCAGGGTAGGACACTGTGAAAGAAGTCAGACCATCTTCTACTTGCTGTATTAGGTTTTACCTTCTTGGGGGTTGGGCTTTATTCCTGTGCACACTTACTTGATTCTTTTTAATTTGAAAAAAGTGCCTGAAAAGAACTCTGAAAGTCATTTCCCTGAATCAGTCTGGCTTGATGAAGGGAGCTTTGCTGTTTTCTCTTTTGTCTTTTTTTAATATATTTTTTAAAATTATTTTTCTTTTATGTGTATGAGTATATTGCCTGCATGTATGTGAGTACACCCATGTCGTGCAATACCACAGACATTAGAAGAGAGCATCAGCCTTCTTAATTTACTTTTATTTACTTAATTTTACTTTTACTCCAGCCCCCTTAATTACTTAATACTTTTATGTGTATGAGTGTTTTCCTTGCATATGTATAAGTGCACCATGTATGTGCAGTGCCCACAGAGTCCAGAAGAGGGCGTCAGATCCCCTGGAACTGGAATTACAGATAGTGTGAGCTGCTGGAAGAGCCCCCGTCCTCTATAAAAGCAGCAAGTGCTCTTAACCACAGAGCCATCTTTCCAGCCCCCAAAGGTGTCTTTGAAGTAATCTTTTTTTTCTTTTTTTTTTTTTTTTTTTTTTTTTTTTTCTCTGAGACAGGGTCTCCCTGTAGCCCGAGCTGTCCTAGAACTCACTATGTAGACCAGGCTGGCATTGAACTCACAGAGATACACCTGCCTCTGCCTCCCGAGTGCTGGGACTACAGGTGTGCGCCACCACGCCTGGCTGAAGTAATCTTTTTAAAAAAAAAAAAAACTGATAAAGCCTCAACACAAAAGACAAATGAGAGAGGCTAGAGAGATGGCTCATGGCTCAGCAGTTAAGAGCACTGACTGCTCCTGCAGAGGACCCGGGTTTGAATTCCAGCACCCACATGGCGGTTAACAAGCACCCTAACTCCAGTTCCAGGGAATCCAACGCCCTCTTCTAGCCTCCTTGGGCATTGTATGGCATGGGTGCACTTACATACATACATGCAGGCATAACAGTAATATACATAAAATAAAACATTTTTTTAAGTAAATTTAAAAAAATTTCAAGGACATCTTTGATTAAAACTTAAGTGAATTTTCCTAGAATAAATGTGCTAAGGTTGGTTAGGTGATACTGTTTGCATGGTTAAAACTAAGTTTGAGTGTAAGGTTTTCATCACTGATGGTAGGTGCTTTGTAAACAGCCATTATGCATTTGAACGACTCAAGAAACAAGGTAATGATAGAGCAACAATACCCAAAATATGGAAGAATAGGCATTTGCTTAATAGCAGGAAAAATTGAATAAAGTAGCTTTAGAGAACTTGGAGACTTTGCTAAAGGCTCTTTGCTTTAGGCATTTGATGAAGCGATTGCGGAATTGGATACACTGAATGAAGAGTCTTACAAAGACAGCACCCTGATCATGCAGCTGCTTAGGGACAATCTCACTGTAAGTGCTTCTGGAGGGTTTGTTTCTCTTTGCTGTTCACCTACTTAATTCACTGTTATCCAGTATTTAAAAGGGGATTTGTGTTCGGATAAATAGTTTTACATTGTTAAGTTACTTAAGTATTACTGGTAAAGTTTTGGCCTTTGCAGTCATAATTGTGGTAATAAGGATGAATTTTAAATGCTTCAGTGAGGTAAAATACAGACTGGGCCACCTTTTTGAGGAAGTTTGTTAATGACTGTACTTTAATTACAGCTTTCCTTTTTTTCTGTTGCAGCTGTGGACATCAGAAAACCAGGGAGACGAAGGAGATGCTGGGGAGGGGGAGAACTAATTTCTATCGTGCTTTGTGATCTGTTTGGTGTCACTCTGTACCCTCCACATTATATCCCTTTGTGCGATTAAAAAAAAAAAAATTGAGCATTGACTTTCGATTTTTCACAGCCTCAACCTAGCAAAAATGCTCCCTGAGATAAACAGCTGGTACTTGTATCTAAAACTCAGACTGGTCATAATGTGCCACGGCATTCTGAAGTCTTGATTTTGATCAACATTGATAAGGATTACTGTGTGTTTAATTCTTTAAAACTGAACACTGTGATTATGGGGTTTTGTAACTTAGCAGAACTCTTCCTGGTGAGAAAAATAGACCTGGATTATGTGTAACTTTTTGGAAAGTTTAATCTGATATCAAAATAGTCACTGAAATACAATTCTGTTATAAAGTTGTACAGATCTGTTTCAGAGATAGTATTATGATGCTGGGACTTGGAGTGAGACACCATTTGGCATCTGAGTTTAATGGTAATTCACAGCAATTCTGCCTGTGGTTGAGGGCTTACAGACACTTGACCATTTGGAGCTGTTGCTACTCAAAAGTTCAAGACCACAAATGTCTACAAGTGCCGTCCTCTGGGAAAACAAAGTAAAATTCTTTGTGGCAGATAACTGAGCTGTGCTCATACAACATGTGTGACTAAAAACCCCCTTCCTCCAGCAGTGTGTGACTGACTGACTGCAGCTTGTGAAAGCAGAGGGCCTGTTGCCCCTAGCTGGAGGAGAAAGAAAAGGAGGCTGTGTGTCTTATGAATGGCCGTATTTGGTTTCTGGATAATACCTTTAAGATTAATGTTGTATAGAGGCAGCCTCTCACTTGAGGGGTGCTCAGTCTTTGGGTTCTTCCTAGCTTAGAGAATGTAAATTTCGAAATTGAACGTTCTTTCTGCCCTTACTGTTGTCTTTGGTTTTCTCTTCCCTCTGAACTAACAGTCTTCTACTCCCTTACATTCTTTTTTTTCGGAGACCTTTTGTCATCTGTTGGTTTTGCTGTGTGGGCTGTGGTAAGAATGTAAGCACATGGGTGAGCTCGCCTTGCCTCAGATGTTGAGAAGAGCTTCCTGTTCCATCTCCCTGTCTTCCTCAGTTCTCAGCACAGTTGATGGTCTTCATTCATACCATGAGTTGAATCAGAAAGTATTTTTAAGTATCTTAAGATTTTTCCCTGAATTGCAAGCAACCCTGATAATGCTTATTAGTGCCTGTCACAAGATCTCCCCCCTGTGCTTATCCAGTCCAGCTTCTAGATGTGTCTAAACAAGACCCTGTAACACAGGGACGTTACATGGACTCTACAACAGAGAGAAGCAGAAACAGCCAGGCCCGTCGGTCTCTCACTTCACCCTCTTTGACATTCTATGTAGTTGTAGAGTAGATCTGTTTGTCTACCTGCTGAAATGAGAAAAGAATTCATGCACTGATTTAAAACCAAAAGGAAAAAACACACAAAAAAAGTCCCTCCTTTTTAGCTGAACAAAAATGTGCAGTTAATACTTGGCGCTTGAAAATGCAGTAGTGAATGTGGAACTAAACCTGTCTGTGTGTCTGGTAGCTCTTTGCCTCGTTTTCCTTACCAGTGTTCTGCCTAAAGTTTGCTTCTGTGATGGTTCTGTTGCCCAGCAAGCACACTTGTGGTTGTGAAAATAATAGTATAGCGAGAAAAAAAGAAAAAAGAGGACTTCAGTTACAGATGTGCTGGATATGTGTCTTTCAGCAGCTCTGGTGTCACCTTACACAGAATAATCAGGAAAATGTAAAACTCAAAAGCGAAATAAAAGATTTTATCAGTTGTTTGTGGATTGATGTGTCCCCACCATCTCTAACAAAAATTATTCTGATCATTATTTATCTTAGACTCTACTGCAAACAGTTTTACTTCATCCTTTAGAACCAGAAGTGAAGATGTGTTTGTGTGGCCGCCTCTCGGGTTGGAAATAATCATTGCCATCTTGAGTCAGAGCGGCTGTGGTCATCTGTGCAAGATCCCCACCATAGTGGGCCTGTTTTTCTGTGGGTGCGGACACCGATGGCTGGCACTGCTGGTGGTATTGGCTGCCTGTAAGTGGTGCAGGGAATTTGCCAGTGCTGCAGCTGCCTTTGAATCACCTGTGCTCCTTCCTGTAAGAAACCCCAATAAAGCTTAACTGGTTTGCCAAACTGGACTTGGATGGAATCCTTTCTATAGTTGGTTAGTATCCTCCCTATCTGGGGTGAATAGATGTTTCTTTACATCCCTAGGCAAGTATCCTGTGATGCTTGGTTGCTGAGATAGACACCCAACAAAACCAAAGGTGAATGAGGAGCAGTTGGTGGCCTGTTTTGTGGGTGATGAGACGCTATGTCTCTGAGGAAGGTGCCTAGTGGTGACCCAGAGAACTGATGGACTGGAGAGCATGCTAGAATCCTGCCAGCATGGATGACTCAAGGGCTGGAGTGTGCTGTAGTAGCAGTTGCATGGTTCTTGACAGGTAATGACATGCAGCCAGAGCCGAGTGGTCTGCCCTGAAAGAGTCAGGGAGGAATTACAGTGAGAAAATATAGGTGCTGTCTGTTAGCCTCCAGCAAGAAAAATAGGAGGAGGTGGAGGCATTGGCTTGTTTTGTACAAATTTGATCTACGAGTCAAAAACTTGGAACCAATGGGAAGAATTGGACGTTGAGGAAGGAGAGAACAAGGTAGACAATAGATCTTCTCAGACCCAGCCTTTAATACAGAAGGGAAAAATCTATGATTTAGCATTCCTCAGTGACAGCCCAGTACAGGAAAATGGTAATGGAATATCCTGCCTCTGAATAACTTGCATTGGGAAAGATTTGAACAAGAAATGAAAGGTGTGGGGCTGAGAGCACTGGCTGCTCTTGCAGAGGACCTGGGTTCAGTTCCCAGCACCCACATAGTGGCTAACAGCTGTCTGTAACTCCAGTTCCAGGGGATCTGACAGCCTCTTCTGTCCCCTGCAGTCACTGTACTACACAGATGCACTTACATACGCACAGGCAATACACTCTTATGTCTAAAATAAAAAATAGTAAAAATATTACAAAAAATGAGATGGCGGCTGGAGAGATGGCTCAGCAGTTAACACTGGTTGTTCTTGCAGAAGACCTGGGTTCAAATCCTAGCACCCACATGTCAGCTAACAACGGTCCATAACTCCAGTTCCAGGGGATGTAACAGCCTCTTCTGTCCTTTGTGGGCATTGCATGACTTGGATGCACTTACCTTCATGTAAGCAATACATGCATATACTTAAAAAAAAGAACTGCTGAGATGGATGACTTAAGTAAAAAGAAAACAGCCCTGAAAACCTGAGTCTGGTCCCTTAGGACCCAGCCCACATAGTAAAAGGAGAGAGCATTTCCCTCCCACAAGTTGTCCTCTGTTCACACCATGGCATTTGTACACCCACACACAAAAGAAAAACATTTTAAAAATGAAACAGGATCTGGAGAGATGACTCAGCAGTTAAAAGTACTAGCTGCTCTTGCAGAGGACCTGTGTTCAATTCCCAGCAGCCACATGGCTGCTAACAATTCCTAACTCCAGTTCCAAGGGATCTGGCTCCCTCTTATGACCTCTGTGGGCATTGCACTTACATATAAATGAAAAAATTGAAGGACCCTTTTGTGAGGGTGTGGGACGTGGGGACAGATGGGATGGATGACCAGAGCCCCTGGAATTCAGAGAAATGTCTCTCCTTGAGATAAAGCCTGAATCCGAAGCAAGTGGAAGAGAAATCAATCCCTGAGAGACCAGCCCGTGAATCATTGGGAATACATAGTTATTTCCTGCTGAGGTCTCCGTGAATATGAGGACCTGGAAGGCAATAAAGGGCAAGTATTACAGAGAACTGGGCCTGAAGGAAGTAGTGCTCGGTGCCCAGTTCACCAGCCAGATAAGACTTAACAGGCGTGTTAAGCAGTGAATGCAGGACTAGTGTGGGCCTTAAGGGGTTTTGCTGATCCTAGGAGTGGGATATGCTCTTCTCAAGGTAGAGGGGCTGGCAGAGCTGGATGATTTAGACCATCATGTAAACAGGGTTAATGAGGTACTAAGGCACTCCGAAGGGGTTGAAAAAAAATGGAGCCTGTGGTCACTCAAGCAAAACACAGCAAG
Source organism: Nannospalax galili (assembly GCF_000622305.1). Classification (NCBI taxonomy): domain Eukaryota; kingdom Metazoa; phylum Chordata; class Mammalia; order Rodentia; family Spalacidae; genus Nannospalax; species Nannospalax galili. The sequence continues at coordinate 3,631,174 of NW_008353921.1, forward strand.
ATTTGTATTGAATCAGTTGTATATACAGGAAAAAAAAAATTGGAAGCCAAATGCAGTGCTTGTAAGTCTTTGGAAGGCTGTAAAGGCCAAGCAATAGTTCACAGAATGTGTAAGTGATGGTGTATGTGTCAGATGAAGGTGTTAAAGACCATTCCCACAACACCCCTGCTGTGGAGGAAGATCTGGGATGGGAATCACCCCAGCCCTCCCTCGGAGTGACGAAGATTAAAATGAGGAATTAGAGGACCCATGAGTTGCAGATCATTTGTTGGGCTTTGGTAGATATTGGAGCCAAACGTGCCTTCATGGCAACCCCAAAAAGCACCAAGAACAGTGAGCAGCTGTGTCCTCTGGGTGGGTATGCTGTTTCCTAGCCAGAAAAGATACCAAGGGCATGTGTGCTGTTAGGACACTGCATACCACCTTTGGGAAGTTTCCACGGGGTGTGAACTCAGGGCAGTTGTGCATGATTGGGTGAGATGGGAGCTGTAAGTTGTCTACAACCCCCCTCCCCCCCACCCCTGCCAAGCCCTGGGAATAGGGTAGTAAATACCAAACAATACAGGCTGCCAGAAGCTGTAACAAAATTACAGACCATGAACAGTTTTTAAAAGATTATTCACCCATCTCGAAGCCCTTTCAACAGCCCAGTGTGGCCAGGAAAGCTAGATGGACAGTGAGATGGCTCAGGTGGTGGAAGCACTTCCTGCCAGCCAATTCTGATGTCCTGAGTATGATCCTCGGGGCTCACATGGTGGAAGGATAGAGCTGACTCCTGCAGGTCATCCTCTGACCTCTACAATGGCATATCGTGGTGCATGCACACAGAACAATTTTTTTTTTAATTTGAAAAGAGCCAGATGGCTCCTGGAGAATAACTAGATTGTAGAGAGCCGAGTAGAATAGTGCCCCATCCATGCTGCTGTCCCCAGCATTAGTCTATCAGTCTCCCCTTGCCAGTACTTTCCTTTAGTATTTCCTTAGCTGGCAGATCCAAGACCAGCTCTCATCCACCAGGAACAGACAGAAGGCCTTTGAGCACTTCCTCAAGGTTACCTTCATAGTCCCACTGTTAGGGGATTGTTAGCCACTAAAGAAGACAGGCACCTTCAAGGACATAATCCTGGACTAATTTATCTTTGAAGTGTTAACGTTCTTTATTATTTTTATATTATGTGTATGAGTGTATTGCCTGCATGGAAGTGCACTCATGTCGTGCAATGTCCACAGAGGTCAGAAGACAGCGTCGGATTCCCTAGAACTGGAGTTACAGATGGTTGTGGGTGCTGGGAATCAAACCCAGGTCCTCTGCAAGAGCAGTCAGTGCTCTTATCCTCTGAGCCATCTCTCCAGCCCCCATCACTTTAATCTTAAACCTATGTTGTAATATCTTATTACCTCAGTGTACTTCAGAGTGAGCCAGTATATGAATAGTTCCAGGTTCCTTGAATAAAATCTCTATGCTTCCTTCATCCAGGGAAGGCATTGCTTTGGAGATCGCTCTCCTCTGCTGCAGGTAGTCAATTTTTTCTCCATCCCCCTGCCCCACCATCTTGTCTATGGCTCATTTTGGCTTTGCCAAAACATCAGGATGTTAGCCCAGTGTTCAGTCACAGCATGGTGGCCCAGGACCTTGCTTTGCCATGTTACTCACCCTCTGCAAAAAGGCTTCCTTGGGACTGGAGAGATGGCTCAGCAGTTAAGAGCACTGGCTGCTCTTGCAGAGGGACCCAAGTTCAGTTCCCAGCACCCACATGGCAGCTAACAACCACAACCATCTGTAGATGCAGTTCCAGGGGATCCAGTGCCCTCTTCTGACCTCTACAGGCATTGCATGACAGAGATGCATGTACATGCAGGCAATACACTCACAAGCATAAAAAAAAAATTTTAACGGCTTCCTTTCACACATAATATAATGCTAGCCTCCTACTGCCTTACAGATTTAGAAAAGCATCTGGAAGATGTGTAAATGCACCTAAAGGAAAGAATGGACATTAATCTGTACAAGGTTGAAAGGGCTGGGCACAACTGAAGAATTCTTGAAAATTTTATGTTAGAGAGACACATGATCTCTGACAATATTATTGATCAAATTCTACAGTATCTCCTGGACGTGACAGAACTGTTGCCCTCATGAATTCATAGCATCTGTGGTTGTCTGCACAAGATCAAGCCAGTGAATATTCTAGCATGGAGCGGGGAGGGTCATATGAGCCCCTACCCCTAGCTGAGGAGCTATTGACAGATGTTGGCAACAAGGAGAGACTTAGGGGTGTAGCTCCTGGTAGGCTGACCATCTGTCAGTAGATGGACCCACAGCCATGCATGTATGGGCAACACTAACTGGATTCAGTGGGTAAGTTTTAAAAAGGGGGGAGGACATGAGGTCAGAAGGGAGATGGGAGATGTGGAGGGGGTCCTGGAGGAGTTAGAGTGAGGAATGAGGGTGAATATGATTGAACTACCTACATTAAATGTATGTATATATCAAATAATATTAAATTAAAAATAAAATTAACACTACAATAGCCTGTGTCTGAATATAAAAGTTGCTGGTGTTTGAGGGGTGGACTTTGGGGTACTGATTCATTTTCACAGCCTACTGTGGTGGTTTGAATGAGAAATGTCCCCCATATGCTCAAGTATTTGAACACTCGGTCCCCAGTTGGTGATGCTGTTTGGAGAAGTTTAGGAAGTTCAGCCCTGCTGGGGGAAGTACGTCATCTGATGTGGCTTTGAGAGTTTGTAGCCTTGCCCCATTTCAGGTTGCTCTCTGCTTCCTGTGTTCAGTTGAAGATGTGCATGCTCAGCTTTGGCTTCTGCCTCCATGCCCACCACCTGCTGCCATGCCTCCGCACCATGATGGACTCTCCTTCTGGAAGCATAAGCCTAAATAGACTCTTCCAGAAATTGCTTTTGGTCATGGCGTTTTATCACTGCAGCAAAAAAGCATCTAATGCAACTAACCTTTTTATTCTTTGTATAACTCAATAAGAGGGGGAAGGTGTTCTGTGTGGAATGTTGATTAAAAGGCTCAAGAGGCTTTTTGTTGCTGCTGCTGTTTTTTGTTGTTGTTTTGAGACAGGCTCCCACTGTGTAGATCTGACTGGCCTGGAACTCATGATGTAGACCAGGCTGGCTTCAAACTCTCAATGACCTGCCTGCTTCTGCCTCCCAAAGTTTTGACATTAAAGGCGTGGGCTACCACACTCGACCTCGAGTGTTTTTGTTTTGTTTTGTCTTTTATTGAGGTAGGGTTTCCCTGCAGCCCTAGCAGGCTAGGAACTTGCTATGGAGACCAGACTGGCCTTGATTTCACAGATATTTACCCGCCTCTGCTTCTCAAGTGCTGGGATTAATGGCATGTGCCACCACGACCTGGCTGCTTTTTGGTTTTTGATTTTTTTTTAATGTTATAAGTATTATGCCTATATGTAAGTGCACCATGTGCATGCAGTGCCCAAAGAGGGCATTAGATGCCCCTGGAACTGGAGTTACATATGGTCGTGAGCCACATGTGGGTGCTGGGAACCAAATCTGGTCCTCTGCAAGAGCAGCCAGTGCTCTTAACTACTGAGCCATTTCTCCAGCCCATCAAGACACTTTTGAAGAAGCTACGGAAGGCCGCAGCTGAGGGCTGTGGCAGAAACAAGATGAGCAAACAGTCCCAGTAGGGCTTGGGTCCTAATCATGAAAAGGAGCAGCACTTTGGTGTGCAGCACTGGAACTGCAAGTCCCAACCATATACAAAACATTGCAACATCCATCATTGGTCCCACCTCTGTAACAAATAAAGGAATGAATTGAAGGCCTTCTGGCCAAACCTCTTTCTGGAGTGGCACAGAATCCACCTTTGCAAAAGTGGCACACATGTTTACAATATTCTGTGGTGTCTGCAAATGTTGTCACCAGTGTCCTTTTGAGTCACTGAGCCTCCCCTAATAATTGAACCAACAGTCAAACTGGACAAGGTACTGGAAGGGATGCTGCCCATCCCTCCCTGTAGATGCTTGGTAGAAGTAAGATGGTGACCCAAGTAAGAGTACAGCCAGAAATGGCGGCACTGGCAATACAAACGAGCACAGACACCTGTGACTAGGGAGGAGGGAAGGAGTATCCAGGGCGCTGAGTGCACAACAGTGTGGATGGTAGCACTCTGGATGGTAGCAATCTGGTTATAGTCAGACGCTTGACTATGGATGGCTCAACTGGACAGGGAGAACTGGCAGGAACTGGGTCAGCCTCTGGGAAACAACAGAATCTGGAAGGAGCTACATAATAGAGTTAAGGAGGAATCTCAGCCCTTGTGTGGTTGCCCAAGGGTCCGAACTGTCACATGCAATCTTTAGTCCCTCTCGAGACACAGAACTGGTTTGTATCCTCAGTGCAGAAGGGTGGGACTGGACCTGGATGTTCTGAGCAAAAGCTTTCTTGGGGGCAAGATAAAATTCTGTTCGTGTTTTGTCTGTGTCCCTTTCCCTGTGCCTACAGGTGGCTGTACACACATGTGGATGTCAGAGGTCTACCGTTTCCCACCTACTTCCTCAGTCTCACACTGAACCTGAAGCTCACAGTTTTGGTCAGACTTGCAGGTCAACAAGCCCAGAGACTGCCTGTCTCCACCTCTCCAGCTCTGGGGTACCTGTGCCCACCACCATACCTGGCTTTTATATGGGTGTTGGGGAGCTGAACCGGGTCCTCATGCTTTCACTCAGGAGGCACTTTACCCATTGATCCATGTCCCTAGCCCCCGAATTCATTCCAAAAAAACCTTGAAACAGGTTATCTCAGAATTTTCCAGTACCAAAACAGCAGTCTCTTTGAATCATTCCCAAGACAGATTTGTCCCCATTTTACAGAAAGGGAAACAAACTGGAATCAGAAAGGCAACGAATGGCCTGGAGTTTGAACCTGCGCTGGGCGTCCCCTAACCGGCTGCACCCACATCTCAGCAGCCCTGCCCCAGGCCAGGCTGACTCCTCGCTTTCCTCCTGGGCAAGGTCTGAGATGCCTGCCACCTGCGCCCTTTCCCCGGCTGAAGGCTCCCAGGTGGATGGGGCTGGGCTCCCGGGATTGGCACGCAGTCCCGGGAGGAGCCGGTAAAGGGGAGGGACAGGCGCGGGCGGGGAGGCAGGCTGCAAGAGTCCTGGACCACCACATTCACCAGGCCCTGGAGCCCTGCGCTCTGGGGCAGCTCGGTGATCCATCATGAACTCCGGAGGCCAGGGCTGCGCGCTCTCCTCGCTCTACGTGGGCGATCTGCACCCTGATGTGACCGAAGCCATGCTGTATGAAATGTTCTCCCCCGTGGGCCCCATCCTTTCCATCCGTGTGTGCCGCGACGTGGCCACCCGGCGCTCGCTGGGCTATGCCTACATCAACTTCCAGCAGCCCGCTGACGGTGAGCCCAAGAGACCAAACCTTGCTGTCAATCTCATTGGGCAAAATAATTCCTTCTGATTACTATCATCCTACACTGGGAGTCTTATTTCAAATGAACCTCTATTACCTCAACAATTATGTCTTTTCCTGTCTTTTGATAGAAATGGGCCTGCAAGTAATGGTGGTTAACTTTTACTGCAGGTCCACAGAAGGGGAGACAGCACCAGTACCCGGCCACCTGGCTTCCATCTTCTGTTTCACAGTCAGGGAAACTGAGGCCCAAAGACAGGGAATTGGTTGGAGGCAGTCACTTAAGGGTGAACCCATGATTCCTGCCAGGTTTGTTGGTGTTGCTTGGCTTTGCAGAGAGAGATTAAGCCCAAGCGCAAACAACAGAACCGTTTTGGAATCAGGCAGACCTGGGTTAGAAACCCCAAAGCTATGCGACCTTGGGCAAGTTGCTCAACCATTCCTAGCTGAATTGTCTGTGTGGGAAAACTGGGGTCCTTCCTCCCTTCAAGTGTGGCTGAGAGTGTGAGAGATTGAAATCACCTGTTAAAGAAGTTGCCCAAGGCCTTGCAGCTGGAGAGTAAGGAACCTTGGGTTCCTGGCCTCAAGACCTCTGCACCAGGCGCCTGGCTTTCCTAGGCCCAGAGAAGTTGCCCCTCTAGGCTTTGTCCACCAGTCAGGACTGGAAGGATTGACGTCTGGACTTCTACTGAGAAAGAAGGACAAAGGTTGAGAACAATGGGTTTTGCTGGAGCTCTGCCCCACAGGGCCATCTTTGGCACTTCTTAATCTGTAAAGCAGGACAAGGCCTATTCCTGAATAGAGAAAAGAATGGAGAATTAGAGTCTCAGTACCAGAGGCACTGGAAGCACTCTTAAGTGACAGCCTAAGAATCCTTCCAGAAATGTAGCCAAGAGCTGCCTGGCTACTGGGGAGGCTGAGGTAGGAGCGTGAATTTGAGGTCAGCCTGGGCTACATATTGAGACTTTGCCTCAAAATTAAGACTTTTAGTTCAGGTTTCTTGGGTGTGGGAGGTTCCCTGAGTTAGGGGTTTGGTGTCCCGGTTAGGGCCACTTCCTGTCTCTTCATCTTCCTCTGAGCCTTTCTGCAAGCCTCTCTGTAAGGCCCCCGGAAGAAACAGGACCTGAACCCTTTGGCTCCAGCCTGTAGGAGATCTGGGCTGCATGTTAGCACTGGATGAAAAGCACAGGCTTCTGTGGCTTGTTTCACGGCACTTCTCGGCCCCCTCGGTGCACATGAAGCCAGAGAGTCCCCAAAGCAGAGAACAGCATACTATCTTGGACGAAGAGGCTATGTGGTAGGAGGGTGAACAGAAGCTGCTCTTTGGGGATACACTGGCATTTCCCGAACACCTATGTCCTGTGTAGCACAAAAATCAAAGGACTGCTTGTTTCCAATCTGCCTGAAAATCTAGCAGTAGCTGGCATTGTCTCAGTTAGGTTTGGAAAAGAACGTGCTATCATGTGCTTGCTTCACAGGTGGGGACGAGGGCTTGGTGAGAGAGTCACTTCACTTCCCTCCTTTGCATGTTCACCTATCCAGTGTGCTTTCAAGGCCACAACAGCCTGGCTCTGCCTTTCTGAGCCTCAGCTTTCCCAGCTCTAAAATGGGGATCCATTGTCATGTGATGACACTGGGTCTTCTGGACAGTTTGAGTTGTGTCATGTGCACTAACTCCCTCAGCTTAATCCACCTGTGCCTCCAGACGCCTATTTCAGGTGAGACCCAGACAATGGCCTGCCATGGAGATTCAGGGTCAGAAATTTCCCCTCACATATTTCTTTCCTTCCTTCTCCTGCCCAGCGGAACGGGCACTGGACACAATGAACTTTGAGATGATCAAAGGCCAGCCCATCCGCATCATGTGGTCCCATCGAGACCCAGGACTTCGAAAGTCTGGTATGGGCAACATCTTTATTAAGAACTTGGAAAATTCCATCGACAACAAAGCTTTATATGATACCTTCTCCACCTTCGGGAGCATCCTCTCTTCTAAGGTGGGTATGCCTCTCTGGGGGAGTCAGTGTCAAATACCTCTGTGGTAGTGGGATGCCAACCAGCCTCATTTCACAGGCTTCAGGTACAGCAAACACTTGACCAGTAGCTGTTCTTAGTTTATCTTCCTGCAGCTGTCAGAGGTTACCTGTGCACCCAGCAGTCAGTTCACGGCTGTCAACCCCACTGTTATTTAGTTTATAATTCTGCATTGGCAATTTGGGTTGAGCTCAGCTGGGGGTTCTTCTGGCCTTGGCTGGGTTCCCTCACATGCTATCTGAGCCTGGTGGGAACACTCGTGAGAGTGGCTGATCTTTCATGTCCTACGGAACATCTGGGATTTTCTCCATGTGGTCTTCTGTGCTCCAGCCACTCTCCCAGCTGTGACAGGTCCCAGAAGACAGAGTGAAAGTTCAGCAGGCTACCTGAGACTTCCACTCAGAACTGGGACCTGTTACTTCCACTGTTTTCTGTTGACCCTACCAAGTCATAAGACCAATGCACATTAAAGTGAGGGGACAGTGAAAAAACAGAATTGATGTATGGCTTACAGGAAAGCCATCATAGCAATCAGTCGGTCACATTTGGTTTGGGTTTTGTTTGGTGCTGGAGAAGGAGCCCACTCTACCATCCGGTACGCACTGAGCCATCCACCTAGTTCTTACATTTTCCCCCCAGAGTCTCAATACATGGCCCTAGCTGGCCTGGAAATTGTAATGTAGACCAGGCTGGCCTTGAACTCACAGAGATGTGCCTGAATGCTGTGATTACATCTTGTTTTTAAGATTTTCTTGCACTGGAACATAAATTCCTTCAGAGTGGTAATCCTGTTCGTAGTCACTGCTGTCTTTGTCTTCTTTTTGTGCTCAGTTTTCTGCATCAGTGACCACACTGAATTTCTGCCCATCATGACATGTGATAAGTACTCAGTGTACTAATAATATCATTTGAGCAGGGCTCTGATTTGTTCTCTGACCTGTGTAGGAGGATGTACAGGAGCAGAGGCCTTACAGCTGCAGGTCAGTGTGTGCTGACTAGAGGGATGAAGCCAGCCTGGTGTTGTCTCCTGAGTGTTAGGACTCATCAGATCCCCTGCAGTCTCTGGAGAGGAGACATACAGCAGAAATATAGCAGAGGTATAGAGCTTTTCCACAGTCCCTAAGCTCTCAGCTGAGCCTCCCACCGTCCCTGTGAATAGGGCTGTCTCTGGAGCTCAAAAGAATAGATTGAGACCGGAGGTGCAGTAATGTTCTAAGGGAGAGAGACAGGGCAGCTCCCTGTCTTTGAAGACCAGTGGAAGGAAGATCTTTTTTTCTGAGACAAAGTCTTACTGTGTAGCCCTTGCTGACCTGGAACTCACTATGTAGACCAGGCTGGCCTCAAACTCTGAGATCCACCTGTCTCTGCCTCCTGAATGCTTGGATTAAAGGCATGTGCCACTGTGCCTGGCTTCAGAATCAGGATTTTCCAGCTTAGTTTAGTCTTCTGGATCACTGAGCACTAGACAGAAAGCTCTAGGTGACACAGGTCTTTGCAGGCCTAATGAGGCTCTCTTGTTGGCCTGGTTAGGAACAAGGCTTACAATAAGGTCCCTAGACCCAGGAAGATCCCAACTGGTTGGAAATGGTCAGACTTAGGATGACTGGAAATTAGGCTCTTGAGGGAGGACTGGTTCTCATGTAGTTAGAGGACCCAGGAGGAGAGAGCCATTAGGCTAGTCAGGAAAGATTTCTGCGGTGCTGTATGAAGAACACATCATCTGAGTCCGGCCATGTGCAAAACCCAGGGCTCAGCAGCGAGGCAGCAGGAGGCAGTGAGTCAGACTGAGGTCTTTGAGGCTGGATGTTCTGGGCTCAAATCCTTCAACTTCCTGGCTATGTACCCTTAGGCCAGTTCATTAACCTGCCCATACCCCAAGTTCCTCTAATAGGGGGCAGTGGTAGAAGCTCCTTCATTGGCTTGTAGTGAGATGAACTGAGTTAAGTGTAGCCCATGAAGGGGTATCAGAACATGATGCATCTAAGTGATGAGTGCAATAAGTCTGGAGGGGTGTTCCTGCAGAGCATAACAAAGAAAGTACATGATATCCTTAGCAAGTGATGGACCCATAGCAAGTGATGGACCCAGAGGTGGGGCCCAGTCAACCTGGTTGAGTGTGAAAGTGCTGAGACTTGAGCTAAATCAAGATCAAGGGGGCCTGTTTGGGGCCGGGGAGGTAGAGGAGTATGTGATGGGCAAGGGTTTTAAAAGGTATTATGTGTTTGAGTGTATTGTCTGCATGTGTGTTAAGTGCATCCATGTCATGAAATGCCCATGGAGGTCAGAAGAGGGTGTTGGATCTCCTGGAGTTTGAGTATTTTTCTTCAGTTAAAAAAATGTATTTATGTGTATATGTGCGTCCTTGCTTGTCTGTATGTATACCTCGCATGTGCAGTGTCCAGAGGCCAGAAGAGGGCATACATATATATATATATATATATATATATAAATTAAATGAGGGCTGGAGAGATGGCTCAGTGGTTAAGAGCACTGGCTGCTCTTGCAGAGAACCCAGGTTCATATCCCAGCACCCACATGACAGCTAACACTGTTGGTAACTCCAGTTCCAGGAAATTCAACACCCTTTTCTGACCTCTGCAGGCATTGCACAACACGGGTGCACTTACCTACATCTACATACAAGCAATATACTCATGCATGAAATAAAAGTAATAAATTAAAAAAAAATTTTGTCTTTTTGAGACAGGGTCTCCCTGTAGCCCCAGCTGGCCTGGAACTTGCTATGTAGACCAGGCTGGCCTCGAACTCACAGAGACCCACCTGCCTGTGCTTCCCAAGTGCTGGGATTAAAGGCACGGCCTTAAATAAAAATTTTTTTTAAAGACTTGAAAATGCCTATTAAAAATTGAAATGAGGGACTGGAGAGACAGCTCAGTGGTTAAGATCACTAGCCACTCTTGCAGAGGACCCAGGTTTGAATACCCACACCCAGACAGTGGCTAACGACCATCCGTAACTCCAGTTTTAGGGGATCTGATACCCTCTTCTGATCTCTGTGGGTATTGCACAACACAAGTGCATTTATATACATGCAGGCAATACACTCATAGACACGAAGGAAAAATAATAAACAAAATATTAAAAAATTGAAATGAAGTGCTGCGTGGTGACACATGTCATACCTTTAATCCCAGCACTTGGGAGGCAGAAGCAGGCAGACCTCTGTGAATTTGACGCCAGCCTGTTCTACACAGCAAGTTCCAGGCCAGCAGGGGCTACAGGAAAACCCTGTCAAGGCAAAAAAAAAAAGAAATGAAATGAGTCTTTGCCCCAAGTGAATAAAGCATGTTGTTGAAATAATATATGAATTGGTAATATTTAAACATCATGTGAAGTGGAAGTGAAAATAAGGCTCTGTTTTTCCATCTCTAGTCCCAAGAAATTATCACGGTCAGCAACTTTGTGAACTGGGTAACACACCTATAATCCCTGCATTTGAGAAATTCAGGTAGGAAGATTCCAAGTTTGAAGGCAACCTGGGCTGCATAGCAAGATCCTGTCTCCAAACCCCTCCCCCAAACAAACAAAAACAGTTGTGTGTGTCTGTTTCAACCGCCCCCACCCCGCCCAGCAATCTTACAGATAGCTGTCAGCCTCATAATCTACCACATTCTCTTCAGCCTTGCACATACAGCAGACCAGGGCACTGTACTGTAGCTAACCAGCCTCCTCGGTGGATATTCACAGGGTTTCTAAGTTGCCATTAGAACCAGGAAGCTGGTATAGGGTTGAAATCCCAGGTTCATTCCTCCTTATACATAGCCACCTTGAGCAAGTAGAATGATCTCTCTGAACTCCAATTTCCCAACTCTAAAACTGTTGTGAGATATTCTCTCTCTCTCTCTCTCTCTCTCTCTCTCTCTCTCTCTGAAAACTAGAAAACTAGACCCTTTTATGTGCTTAGCAACTTGCCATCTTTCCCCCTCTGAACTCTAGTTGGATGGTCTGTTTGTCCTTCCTCCCAGGTGGTGTACAACGAGCATGGATCTCGGGGCTTCGGCTTTGTACATTTTGAGACCCATGAGGCTGCACAGAAGGCCATCAGTACCATGAATGGAATGCTGCTAAATGACCGGAAAGTGTGAGTGCCTGGGCCAGGGGGAGGGGCTGAGACCAAGGGGACAGGACCATCGCATCAACCAGGAATATTGCTTCTGCTATCTAGTGGGCACCGAGGGCTGGGCTGTTAATGTTCTTCTTCCAAGTATGACCTCAGGCCACTTCCTCAACCTCTCAGTGACTTTTTCCTCATGTAAAAATGGAGTTGATAGCTGTCTGTGGTGGTTTAAATGAGAATGTCCCCAATAAACTCCAAGTACATGGACATGTTGTCCCCAGTTGGTGACACTGTTTTGGGAGGTTTTAAAAGGTTCAGCCTTGCTGGAGGAAGCAAGTCACTGGGGGGAGGGCTTTGAGAATTCTTAAGCCTTGCCAGATTTCCAGTCCCTCTCTGCTTCCTGTGCCTGCTTGAAGATGTGATTGCTCGGCTTTCTGCTCCAGGCACCTGTGCCCGTACGCCTTGCCTGCCATTATTGATTCTTCCCCCTTTGGAACCGTATGCCAAGTAAACTCTTCCTTCTATACGTTTCCTTGGTCATGGTGTTTATCACAACAACAGAAAGTAACTAACACACTGTTCAAGGACCGTTAAGAAGGAATGGTAGAATTCTTTAGGGGTGGCCAAAACATCGGTGGACTTGGCGATTTCATCTGTTTTCAGTTTTCTTAATACGGCTGCAAGGTTTTTTTCTTAAACCCTGTGTGCTGTTTCATGGGATTTAGGAGCACAAAAAAAAGAAGGCATATGTCTTGCCTGCCCAAGTCTGCTATCATCCCCACTCCACAGAGGGGAAAGTTGCACTGCAGATCTGGAGAGAACCAGCTTCCGGCTGTTCCTTCCCTTCTGCCCATCTAATGACCCAGACACCTGGTCAGCTGTGGAGGAAAGGCAGGCCTTGTTTTCTTGAGACAGGGTCTCATGTACCCCAAGCTGGCCTTGAATTTACTGTGTTGCTGAGGATGACCTTGAACTCCCTGTCCTCCTGTTTCCACCTCCGAAGTGCTGGAACTAGAGATGTATGCTTCCATACCAAGATCCAAAATACCTTTGAGTTGCCAGGTGCACTGAGTTATTTGATCTGGAGTTTCTTGAAGAGCCCTGTTGACTCGTCCCTCTGATTTTTGCTGGGTTTTCCTGAATTTGCAGATGTCGTCCTTGTGCCCTTTAGCTCTTAGTGTCTGTTCCAAACTGCTTGGGATAAATGTGTTCCAGACCACCTGACTTTCTTACACTGTGTTTTGTTTTTATTTTTTACTTATTTTTTCACTGATTGCTTCTATTATATCATGTACAGGTTCCCTTAGCTTTTACAGGCTTCATTGCTTATATGTTTTGTTTTGATTTATTTTTATTTTATGTGTATGAGCTGCCTGCAGGTATACCTTACTGATTCCAGTAAGGTATAGTAGTGTGTGCCTGTAGTCCCAGCTGCTTTGGAAACCAAGGCAGGAGGATTATTTGAGCTCAGGAGTTCCAGGCCAGTCTAGGCAACACAGCAAGTTATCCCCCTTCCCTCAGATAAGAAACTATTTTCTTAGATGTGTTTATGTGAACTTAGAAATTCCAGACTTTTCCTTTCTTTCTGGCTTTTCTTTCTTTCCTTTTTTTCTTTGGGTTGAACTACGGTGTCACATATGCAAGGCAAACACTCTACTACCGAGTTATATCCCCAGCCCAAAACTTCTAGATTTTGAAATTCATGTTGTATTTAAATGATACCAGTTCATCTTCCCCACCCCAACCCTGGTGACCCTGGCATTGACCATGGCTAATTGGTTCACTTGTTTCTCTAGTACTCAGTGTTTGTTAAGCGAATAAGCACCGCCCCATGATATGAACCGAATCCTAGATTTGCAGGAATGAACCCCAAGGCTCAGAGAGCTTAAGTAACTTGCTTAGGATCACACTACTAGGCAACCGCAGAGTGAGGATTCAGGCTCTTGACTGGCTCCAAATTCGTGCTCGTTCCCCTGTGCTCTTAGCTGCCTGGTCTAGAGCACTTGTTCTGTGTGCATTTATCACAAGAACGAAATCTCTGTAACCTCGTGCAAGGGTCAAGCTCTGGAATGCATCTTCTTGCCTATTGAAAATAGCTGGACTTTGGACACAATCAGTCTGTAGAATATGGCCCTGCCTGGGTCCTGATGATGGATACAGAAGCTGAAGGAGGGTAGCAGTTGGCCCAAGTGACCCAGGGTCGCTGGGTAGACCCAGACTGGGATGGAGGGGTGCTGAGGCTGGTGGCCTCTACCCTGTTGATGTGTCCACAGCTTTGTTGGCCACTTCAAGTCTCGACAGAAGCGGGAAGCAGAGCTGGGGGCTCGGGCCCTGGGCTTCACCAACATCTATGTGAAGAACCTGCAAGTGGACATGGATGAACAGGGCCTGCAGGACCTCTTCTCCCAGTTTGGTGGGCATGTTCCCCAAAGGAGGAGGGGGATCACTGTTGTTCTCCTTCCATGCCCAGCTGGTGGGGAGGGCCTCCCTGGGGCTTCCTGAGGGCTTGTAAGAAGGGAGGAAATATCCCGGGCCTTCCCCCAACTCCTAGTTGAGCCAGCTTGGTCCTTCTCAGGGAAGATGCTGAGCGTGAAGGTGATGAGAGACAACTGTGGCCAGTCCCGGGGCTTTGGCTTTGTCAACTTTGAGAGGCATGAGGAAGCCCAGAAGGTAGGCGCTGCCCCATGGCTCTGCTCCTTAGTAGGCAGTACTGGGAAGCAGGACACTCAGGAGTGGGTCTCCAGCTACTCACAAGGCGGGGAGGGCAGAGGGCCCTGGGAGGGCAGCAAAAAGCCCCTTCCTCCCTGGGCCAAGAAAGTGGGAGAGTCCTCCACATAGGCAAGGCCCTTCTAGTCCATGATGTAAGGACTGAAGGCTTCATCTTTCCTTGTTGCTTCGAAGCCTTGAAGTTTAAAGAATTGAACATTTAGGCAGGGAAGCAAAAGTCCTCACTACATGTAAGTATTTACTAATGAACTGAACAGATTTCTTAAGAAATCTGTTCCCTTTAAATATTTCTCCCCACCCCAATATAAAATCCTAAACGCTGAGTTAGTATATATTTGGGTCTGACTTCTGCTTTCTGTGGCTAAGCTAATGAAAATTCAGTGCTACCAATGGATTACAGAGAGAACTTGCAAATCTGGCAAAACATGCAGTATTTTATGCCATCAAGCCTTAGATCTAATAGGTTTGGGCCAGTTAGGAAAAGAAAAATCAGGGAGTTAATATGCAAATGTTTCTAAGAATCTTATTTCTTTGTTTCTATCTTTATTTTATGTGTCTGAGTATTTTGCCTGCATGTATGTAAATGTACCCATTAGTGCAATGTTCCCAGAAGAGGGGGTTAGATCCCCTGGAACTGGAGTTACAGATGGATGTTAGCCACCATGTGGGTGCTGGGAACTGAACCCAGGTGTTCTGCAAGAGTAGCCAGTGCTCTTAACCTCTGAGTGATCGCTTCAGCCCCCTGCCCCCTTTTTTGAGACAGGGTCTCACTTTGTAGCCCTGGCCAGCCTGGAACTTGCTATGTGGAACAGGCTGTCCTCAAATTCACAGAGATCTGCCTGCCGCTGCCTTCCAAGTGCAGAAATTAAAGGCCCAGCCTGTTTCTAAAGATCTTTAATGAAAGCCCTCACAGTTAGCAAAAAGGACTGTTTCATGTTGTGAAATATAACATGAAGCATGGCAATTAGATTGTTGCGTCATTTTGAAAAAATGATGTTTGTTGCTTTGTTTGAATCATTCCTGGATGATGGCAATAAAAATATGAATTTGGGGCTGGAGAGATGGCTCAGCGGTTAAGAGCACTGACTGCTCTTGTAGAGGACCTGGGTTCAATTCCCAGCACCTACTTGGCAGCTAACAACTGTCCTAACTCCAGTTCCAGGGGACCTTCTTCTGACCTCCGTGGACATTGCATGATACGGGTGCAACCTACCTACATGCAGGCAATGCACTCATACACACAAATAAAAATAATAAAAATATATAATAGATAGAAGATCCATAATCAAAATTGAAGAATCTATCATTTATTCTGAGATCTTGTTCTGTGCTTTAAAAAAGTGATTGCACTTATAGATGAGAGGAATCTGACTAGACAGCAAGTGAATGGACTTTCACTGGGGAATGCCTGGGAGCACTTGACTTGACACAGTGGGCTTTAACACCCAGGACTGAGTATATGGGTTCCAGTGGGGGGCTATGGGAGGGTGCTGGTGGCCACGGGGATGTAGAGATGATTCAGATTGTTTGAGATATTATGTATGAAATACAACAAAATTTAATAAAAACAATTTTTTTTAAAGTGACTGCACTTTAAGTGGGCTTTTTGCTGGAGCTAACTATTCCCAGCTAGGAAGGCTGGCCTGCAGGTGTCCCCCCCTCAGCTGGAAGGCAGGGTTGGATACCAGGGCCACATGTGGATAGTCACCCTGCACACTCCCTTCTCCTCCCCAGGCTGTGGACCACATGAACGGGAAGGAGGTGAGTGGGCAGCTGCTGTATGTGGGCCGGGCCCAGAAGCGTGCAGAGCGGCAGGATGAGCTGAAGCGCAGGTTTGAGCAGATGAAACAGGACAGGCAGAACCGCTACCAGGTGAGGCCAGGCCCGGGGCAGCTGCAGCTTCTGTCTGAAGGTGGCTGTATGTCCGGGGCCCTGAATGGACTCCTTCCTCCAGCTCCCTATTTCTAGGAACTTGACTCAGGGCAGGAATCAGATGAGCACTGGAGTGAATTCCACTGCCTCACTCATAACAGAGGAGAAGTGGGATGTAATCAGACCATAAGGGCTAGTTGGGGTGCTGTTGACCTCTCAGAATAATTCTTTGTGTAGAAACTGGGTGGCACCCCTTGCCCTGCATCTTCCAGTCACGAACAACCAGAATACCCTGCATTTTTCCAAATACCCACAGAGGACATCCTACCCTCGGTTGAGATATGTCACATCCAGAAGTTGGAATGTTGTACAGTCATCAAAATTACATTAAGCTGGGACTTGGGAGGCAGCTCAGTGGGTAAAGTGCATGTTGAACAAGCCAGAGGACCTGTGCTTGATCCCCATCACTCACATATAAGCCAGGTATGGCAGTGCACACTTAAAATCCCAGCTCTTGGGAGGCAGAGACAGGTGGATCCTGAGGACTTGCTGACCCACCAGCATAGCCTAACTGCTGAGCCCAAAGCCCCAGTCTTGAAAAACGAGGTAGAGAGTGATTGAGGAAACATCCAACACCAACCTCCAGCCTCTACATGTGCACCCACACACATAAACAAATTACAGTAAGTTGGGACTGGAGAGATGGCTCAGCAGTTAAAAGCACTGGCTGCTCTTGCAGAGGATCTGGGTTCTGTTCCAAGAACCCACATAGTAGCTCATGACTGTCTTTAACTCTTGTTTCGGGGGATCTGACACCTTCTTTTGGCCTTCATAGGCATTGCATAACATGACTGCACTTATATAACGCAGGCATAACACTCATATACATAAAAGAAAGTAAATAAATAAAAATTTTAAATTACAGTAAGTTATTTTTTGTTTTTGACACAGTCTCACTACATAGTTCTGTTGACCTGGAACTCACTATGTAGACAAGGCTGACCTTGAACTTGCCATGATCCTCCTGTCTCTGCCACCCAAGTGCTAGGATCATAGTTATAAGCCACCACACACCACAACTTAATCAATTAAAATTAATATTGTAGATCAGTACAATATAGCCTTCTTTTTGGAAATTAACCCCTCTAAATTATTTAACAAAAATTTAGATTTTCATGGAGTATGAACATGTGTGTATATCCTATTGTGTATGCATGTACACCGTATGCATACATACACCCACATATGTGCATCCATACTTGAGTCTCATGCTCTACCGACAGAGCTAACCGGGCATTTATGTGTATTTATACTCAATGAGAGACCACTTTCTCCACATTCCAGAGACATTTGCCAATGTCTGGGACTTTCGGTTGTCACATTTGGGACATAGGGTTCTACTGGCTTGAGACCAGGAATGCTGGCAGCTATCCTGTGATGGACAGGACAATCCCTATGACAAAGAGCTGATGCAAAATGTTACTAGTCAATAGCCAGTAACTCCAGTTCCAGGGGATCTGATGCCCTCTTCTGGCCTCCGCAGGCACTGCATGCACACGGTACTTGCATTCAGGCAAAACACTCATACACATAAAATAAAAATAAATATTTAAAAATGTTACTAGTGCTGAGGTTCAGAAACCTTGGTGTGCACACATGTGTACACACACATGGTGCGCATTTTCAGGGCTTTGAGTCTTACAGAAGAAATTGCTCAGCATATAATGTGAGCAAGCAGAATAACAAGTCATACACTGTGTTCTGCTGTACACACACCAGTGTTGGGGAAGCGCGCCTGGAGGGAGGAAACCAAGTCCTGCGGGCAGCTTTCAGATTCTGGAAACGTACGTGTCCGTGGCGAGGAGCCCAGGCTCGGCCACGAGGCTGTCTGGGTTACTGCTGGCTCTGATACTCCTAGCTCATGCTCTTGCCGTGTTTGTGCTTCCGTTCTGACTTCTTTGAGACGGGGATTAAACTCTCTTTGTCTTCCGGCTGTTGTGGAATAGGGCTTAGAGTGGTATCTGGCTTCAGGCAAGAGGAACATGCTGAGCTGGTAGGTAGGAGAGTAGCAGCTATCTTACACTCTGTGACAAGCCCGGAATTGTTCTGCCAGGAGCTCTACCTACAGCTACTCTACCCAGCCTTCTGGACGGCTGTGGACCTACTGAGCTCCGAGCCTCAGCCTGTCCCAGGACTCTGACCTCCCTCGGTGACTCCCATGTATGAACTGGGAAAAGGCTGTGGGAAGTGGGGATCTGCTCAGGTGTGTGGGTACTGTTGAAGCCCTTTGGAGTTGTTTGGGCTGCAGCCACCAGGGACAAGCGTGCTGAGTGACCGGGCAAGGGTGCTGCAGGAGACTGAGAACAGGAAACTGGGCTTCTAGTGTCCCTTGTGGCCAAGTTAGCTCCTTGCTCTCTCCAAGGCAGTCTGGGGTTTGAGGGGAGGAGCACTGAACAGTATCCCTTCCTTCAGGGTGTGAACCTGTATGTGAAGAACCTGGATGACTCCATTAATGATGAGAAACTGAGGGAAGCATTCTCTACCTATGGAGTGATTACCAGTGCTAAGGTGAGGGTTGCACCACCTCTAGGGGGCAGCTTTTCTTCACTCTCTCAGTCCTCTCCACCCCTCCACCCCTCAACCCCTCACCCTTCCACAATTCCCAGCCTCTTGCTTGGCTTCCAGGCACTTGGGATGGAGCTCTCTTTTCCTGTTCTATGTCCTTTGACATTCACGGTCCACTTGTAGCCGTGACTGGGTCAGTCAGGAAGAAAATAAACATGGTCTAGCCATAGAGCTGGACTTGGGGTGCCACAAGCATTTATTGAATACCTACTATATGCCAAATTCCAGAAACTTATCCCATTCCTGGGCCTTAGTTTACCCATCTGGAAAATGAGACAGCTGGGCTGTACAGTACTCTTCACTCACTCTTTCCCATTTATTGAGCACCAGCTGTGTGCCTGATCCTATGAGGTACCTGAGATGTGATGAATGCCCATTCTGCTCTGTAGTTCTTTGACTGTGAAGGAGTCTTAGTGACTGTGCTTCATCTGTAGGACGAAGGTACAGGGGCATACCACATGGGTATTAGCCCTGGTCTCTTTGAATTTCTTGGGCAGTTCTTAAATAGACACCCGAGTCTCTAAGGCCATGACCTGAACATTTGACTTTATTTTTTTCTGAGACAGGAATCTCACTATGTAGCCCTGATTAGCCTTAAACTCACATAGATCTATCTGCCTCTACCTCCTGAGTGCTGGGATTAAAGGTGTACACTACCATGTTCAGCTATTTTTTAATTAAAAGTTCTTTATTACATTTAATTTATTGTATATATGTGTGTGCATGTGTGCATATATGCATACACCATAGTGTACATGTGAAAGTCAAAGGACAACCTGTGGGAGTTGGTTCTCTCCTTCCACCATGTGAGTCCCAGGGATCAAACTCAAGTTGTCAGGCTTGGCTGCAAGTGCCTTTACCCACTGAGCCATCTCACCAACCCTGGGACTTTTTAAAAGGTTCCTAGGTGATTGTAAGATAGCCTAGGACTTATTCATTCCATATCAGCCTCTGTGGGAAGCATATAAAAAAGTAAGAGGTGGTTCCCTGTCTTTGAGGAGCTTATGGTCTAGTGAGGAAGTCAGATGCATCACAATTACAAGATGGGAGACAGGGGCTGGGGAGATGGCTCAGCTGTTACGTACTTCCTTGTAAGCATGAGGACCTGAGGTCTGTCCTAAGAACACAGGTTATAAAAAAACCAAATGTGGTGAGTGGCACTTGCTTACAATCCCAGTGCTGAGGAAGACGGAGACAGGTGGGTCCATGGGATTTGCTGGCCAGTCAACCGAGCCTTCTTTGCAAGTTTAAGGCTAGTGAGAGACCCTATCTCAAAACAAGGTGAACACCATCTGAGGAATGATATTTGATGTCGTGATAAAGACGGAGGCATGACTGGTATTGCAATACTTATTTTGTTGCCCGTATTTGTAATAGAAGAAAATGCTAATGTGAAAATAAAGATGATGTTTTGTACACACAAGTTCACAGAGTCTATGAATGTCCCTCCCAAAGGGGTCTTTGGACCTTCAGCTGTGCCTAGGCATGGCAGTCTGAGAGTCACTGTGCTACAATGTGGGCTCTGATGGTAAAAAGAGCTCTAGACTTCACATAGCGTGTGAACCAGGCCTGTTCTGGTCTTGGAAGAAAAGAAGATGATTTGTTTAACAGTGAAATCCAAACAAAGCAAGCTTGGAGTTGAGATGGATAACAGTGAACACTCCGTAGAACTGTGCCATTGTTCATGGAGTTTTGACACATGGACTTAACATGAGGGGAGGCTGGGTAAAAGATACATAGCAGCCTCTGTATTGTTTTTCTTTTTTAAGCAGTGAGACAGGTTTCACAGTGTAGCCAGGATGGCCTTGAACTCCTGGCTAGCACAGGCTGGCTTCAAGCTCACAGTGATTATCCTGCCTCAGCCTCCCGAGTGCTGGGCTACAGGTGTGTGCCACCACACCTCGTTCTCTGTACTGTTCTTCCAACTTTTCTGAAAGTCTAAAGTTACTCCAAAACTAAGATATTTTCAGAAGGCAGTTGAGAACATCTTTTGCAAACATCTGAAGAACCCAGCCTCACACCTGGAGGAGGCAGTAGAAATCACCACTGTGTTGAGTCCAGGTTGTCCATGAACCAACAGGCAGGTGGCCCTGGACAAGTCACTCTGGAGTCTCCCTTTTGCTCCTGTAAAGAGGAAGTCACAGAACCTCCCTCATCAGGAGGCTGTGTGAGAGCCACAGCCACAAAGCTTTGTGAAATGTTTGCATACCATAGGCCTCAGTAAATGTGGGTATGGATGGTTCACCCCACTGTCAGAGGGGAGGAGAAGAGCAGAGCTCAGGCAGCTCCCTTGCTCGCCCCAGCAACCCTTGTCTTATCTTGCTTTTAGGTGATGACAGAGAGTAACCACAGCAAGGGGTTTGGCTTTGTGTGCTTTTCCTCCCCAGAAGAGGCAACAAAGGCCGTGACAGAGATGAATGGGCGCATCGTGGGCACTAAGCCTCTGTACGTGGCCCTGGCACAGCGCAAAGAGGAGCGGAAGGCCATCTTGACGAACCAGTACCGGAGGCGCCTCTCCCGCCCAGTCTTGGGCTCCTTCCAGCAACCCACTAGCTACTTAGTGCCTGCTGTGCCCCAGGTGCAGTGTGCCCACAGCTCCCGCAGGAAGGTAGAACTTCCAGACAAATATAGGTTCTGCTGAGAACTCTTTAGGCAAGCTGCTCCCACCCTTAAGTCTGGCTTTCTCCATCTGTAGAGGGGCACTGTATGCAGTCAAACAATGTCTTCCAGTCTGTGTGAGATTCCTCAACAGTGTGTGGACGTGATTCTGGTTAAATGAGTTTGGGAGATGGTACATTAAATATAGGTCTGAATTTCTTTATTGTATCAGTTATGTCAGAATCCATTGACTCTCCTAAATAGCCATAGAGCCGGTAGCATTTCCCAGTCTCATATGGTCATGCCCGTGAACACCTCCCCTGACTGTTAACATTCTGAAGGACATGGCTGAGGAAAGGACCTCACAGGACATAGAGCAGTAGAAAGATTTGAACCACTCGAGGCCCCTGAGTCGATAACATCCTTTTAGAGTTGCTTGAGCTGGCACAAATTAGAGTAAGACAAGACAGACTGTATCTAGGTCACTGGGCTAGACCTGACAAGGAGCAATGGTTGAAATCTGAGCTCTTTCTCTGAGGGTTTCAAGGTTAATGGGCATCCTGAGATGGGAGGATGGAGCCTTCCTGTCAGCTTTGTGGGCCTGACCTAGCCTATCTTCTGCAGGGACAGTGTAGCTCTAGCAATGGTGTCCCTGACAAGACACAAAGCCCCTCATCATAGATTCTCTTCTCCCATAGTCTCCAGCACAGGCTCTGTACTATGGTTCTGGCTCCATAGCTCCCGTGCATCCTGACCCCAGGTGGACAGTCCAGCCACAAGGACCTTCATGTGAGTGACCCAACCCTTCCCACTTCAGCCAGGCTTAAGGATGTGGTGGGCCCTGAGAGAAGAGGCAGCATGTGACTAAGGGGCCTAGCCTGGCGTTGCATCTCTCAGCTAGCTGCTCTGAACCTCAGTTTCCTCTTCTCAACTCAAGGCCCGAAGCAGCAAACACGGTTGGCAAGCCTGACACAGACAGGCCGTGTGGCTGTTGCCAGCTCTCTCTGAAGGCTGCCTGATTTACAGCTGAAAATGCTCGCAAAGCAGAGAAAATGAAAGTCTTTTGGCCACATTGTTGATGAATGGCCTTTTCTTTCTTTCTTTCTTTTTTGGGGGGTCTTTTTGAGACAGGGTCTCCCTGTAGCCCCAGCTGTCCTGGAACTCACTATGTAGACCAGGCTGGCCTTGAACTCACAGAGATCCACTTGCCTCTGCATCCCAAGTGCTGGGACTAAAGGTGTGTGCCACCATGCCCAGCAATGAATGGCCTTTCTAAGAGCTGAGTTCACACTCGAAACTCCTGGGACTAAGATGATTTAGATTTTTCAGAGCTCTGAGGAAACATGAGCTGGCTCTGTCATGGCCGGCTTCTATACACTTTCCCTAGAGTTCTGGGTCAGGATGAATTGCCTCATCTCTCTGCTGTGAATTTCTAGTTTCTCTCCCCAGCCCTGGGAACTTTAGGATATAGTATGCTACTTTGACTAATCCTCCCCCCACAACCTTTCTCTCTCTCTCTCTCTCTCTCTTTGTGCCACAAGCCACCTGCCCTCCAGTTGCCTCAGTGGTGCAGCCACCAAGCACATCCCAATACCCCTGTGCTCACCTCAGCAGTGTCAGGCAAGCCTCAAGCCAGGTGCCTCACATGCAGAGAGTGGGTGAGTGTGCGTGGGGCTAAAATTTGGAATGGGGTGTGTGTGAGGAGGGTGAGGCAAAGTCTTAGCATTGGGATTGGCACTGGAGGGGAGTTTAGACAAGGCTCTAGTGACCTTGCTTAGCCATGTCAAATTGGAGGCTGTCTGTGATCTCCAGCTCCTGGGATTCAGTCTGTGGTATAACACACCTAAACACAAAACTTATTGCTTTAATTTTTGTTATTTTTATTTTATGTGTATATTGCCTGCATGCGTGTAAGTGCATCTGTGTCGTGCAATGCCCGAGGAGGTCAGAAAAAGGCATCGGATCCTCTGGAAGTGGGGTCATGCATGGTTGTTAGCCACCATGTGGGTGCTGGGAATCGAACCTGGGTCCTCTGCAAGAGCAGTCAGTGCTCTTAGCTGCTGAGCCATCTCTCAGCCCTAATTTTAATTTTTAACACAGGGTTTCACTATGTAGCCCTGACTGGTCTGACACTATGAAGACCAGGCTGATCTTGAATTCAGAGATCTGCCTTCTTCTGCCCCCTGAGTACTAGGACTAAAGGCATGTGACATCACACCACGATTATCATTATCATTTTAAAAAATATTCTTATGTGTATGCATGTATTGCCTGTGTGTAAGTGAGCCTGTGTCATGCAATGCCCTTGGCGGTCAGAAGAGGGCATTGGGTCCCCTGGAACTGGAGTTAATGAATGGTTGTTAGCTGCCACATGGGAGCTGGGAACTGAACCCAGGTCCTCTGTAAGAGCGGCCAGTGCTCTTAGCTGCTGGGCCATCTCTCCAGCCCCTGCTTTATTATTTTTAAGCCTGTACTTCAGTGGCACTCAGTACCTTCACACTGTTAAGGATGAATCACAACAGTTGTCACCGTCATCTTGAAAGCTTTTTGTCTTACAAAACTGAAGTTCTCATTAAGCCATAACTCTTCATTTCCCCCTCTCAGCCCCCGGAAACCACCATTCTATTTTTGTCTCTATGAATTTGCACTTGATCTTAGCCAAAAGGCTAAGAAGCAATTGTCTGTGACTTTAAGCATGCTGTTTATTTCATGTAAGTGGAATCATACGGCATTGGTCTTTTGTGACTGACTCACTTAGCACAATGTCCTCAAGATTCAGTTATGCTTTGGCATGTTGGAATGTCTGCCCATTGTATGTACAGATCACACTTTGGCTATGCATTCACCTGTCGATGGACGTGTGGGTTACTCCTAGCTGTAGGGTTGTAATGAACACTGCTGCTAGGAACATGGGTTTGCAGATCTCTGAGGCCCTTCTTTCAAGTCTTTGGGATACTTATGCAGAAATGCAGTTGCTGGATGTATTGGTTCTGTTTAATGCTTTGAGGAACCCTGGTGCTGGATTTCTGCAGTTGCTGTACCTGCATTCCTGTCAACAGTGCACAAATATTCCAGTGTCTTTACATTTTAATCAAAACTTGCTACATAAATTTTCTAAGTAGCCATTGGAATCCTGTTTATTTTTTACAGCCAACATTGGTACCCAGACCACAGGACCAGGTGGGGAGGGATGCTCTATTCCAGGCCGGCCTCGCCTGCCACACAGAGGCTCCTCAGCTGTATACAATGCCCGTGGGGTAAGGCTGCCTGCTCACTCTGGGCTCTGGGAATCCTAGCTCACAGCCTTGGTTAAGGTGTTGTCCCTCTGGGCCTTGCTTTTCTTGGCCTGTAAAATTTCATTTACTAATATGTACAGTCAGTTAGAGGTCATCCCTGCTAACAGAAGGGAGATAAGGCCAGGGCCACACTTTGTTTACTAGTTACAATTTTTTTCTAGGTTACTATGAGAATTAATTTGTACTATCCTAGTATTTCTGTTGAGCAGAAGGGAAAGGTATTCTAAGAATATGCTGAGTGATTAAGCTTCAAAATAGAACTAAAACTGTGTATTATAATTAAAGCTATGTATCTCCTTACCACTCCATCCCCCAAAGATCTCAAATTCAGCATTATCATAACATGTCAAAAACTCCAGTAAGTCTAGTTTGAACTATGTCTTGAAAAATAAACAAGGGTAGCCTTTAAACAGCAATAGTGCTTTTAAAGTTAGCAAGGTGTCAGGGACTATGGAGGTGCATACCGGTAATCCCAGCACTTGGGAAGCTGAAGGAGGAAGAGGAGGAGCAAGAGTTCAAGGGCAGCCTAGGTTACATGGTCTCTCTCTCTCTCTCTCTCTCTCTCTCTCTCTCTCTCTCTCTCTCTCTCTCTCACACACACACACACACACACACACAATCAAGGTGAATGTTTTCAGGTGATATGTCTATAAAGTTTACTGAGAAAAGCGCTTTATTGGCCACAAAGTAACTAGTGCTGTGTATCTTTCACGTGACAGCATTCATGAAGGGCCTTTGTTGGTTCAGAGTATGCAAGTTTGAACATTATTTTGTCTTCTGATCCATATGCCCCTGTAAGGAATGTGCTGCCCTACTTGATTGTCCAGCCCTTCCTCCCCTCTTCCACAGCCTCTCCTGGAAGCTTGTGTTCCCCTGGCAGGGTAAGTGTGCGAGGACTTTCCCATCCATGTGGTTAAGGTATGTGTTCCTGGCACCATGTGCAGGTCCAGGAGCCGGCTATGTACGTCCCTGGCCATCAGCCCCTGACAGCGTCCATGCTGGCTGCAGCATCTCTTCATGAGCAAAAACAGATGATTGGTGAGTGGTGGGCTCTCCTATGCAGGGGCAGGAAGGGGGACTTAGAGAGCTGGCTAGCCTACCAGGAGTACCCTGAGTAAGGAAAGATGTCTTGTCACTGACTGAGATGCTGGGTAGCCTTACACTAGCTGCCTCTACTTCCTAGGCCTCTGTTCTCTCGTCTTGAAATACCAGTGGGCTAGTGCTCCCAAAGCTTTTCCCAGGTCTGCTGTCTGACTTAGGTGGGAGATACCTGAATGTGGGATCAGGGCCAGGAGACAGAGTAAGGGTATACCCTTGGGAAATGGCCCAGGGTGGGCATTCTGTGTCTTCATACTTCTAATATGAGGAAGCTGGGGCTAAATTTCATCTATCTCCTGGTGCCCCCTGCAGGGAGGTGGGAAATAACTGTGTGTTGGGTAAATACAGGTGGCTCCCACTGGACTCTGAGTTCCTAGTATAGTTATCTCAAGCCCCAGCATTTCTGACAGGCTCTACTAAAAGATACCACTAGGGGGTCTGGGGCGATGGTTCTTTGGGTAAGAATGCTTGCTGTGTAAGCATGAGGACCTGAGTTTGAATCTTCAACACCCACATGAAAGCTAGGCATGGCTGCATGCTTGGAACCCCAACGCTGGAGAGTGGTGATGGGCAGAGGCCAGGAGTTTGTTGGCCAGCTGGTTTATGGAGAGCTTCAGGGTGAGCGAGAGACCTTATCTCAAGGGAGTAAGGTGGGGAGTGATAGACCAGGATACCTGCATTCTCCTCTGGCCTCTGTATGTGCACACAGTTGCACACACGCACACACACACATACATTCATTATGCACACAGATGTCACTAATGTCAGATTGAACAACTTGTTCCCGGCTGGCTGGTTCTTCACCTCGTGATGTCCCCAGCCCCTTCACTGAAGGCCCCATTGCCACTACTGTATCGTCTCTTCAGCTTACTTGTGAGGTTTTCCCACTTCACATCCCACCTCAACACAAAAGCACATGCTTCATGTAGACTTCATTAGCATTTGTCTGTAAACATGGCAGTTCATGGGAAGACCTTTCTACTCACTTAAATACCCCATCCTGACCTGGTCTTCCACACATTGCCAAGATGGGCCAACATCCAAACTAGGTTCTGCTTTTAGAAATATGTGGTGGGGGAAGGTGGATTTATGCTGTTCCCCCTCCCCCCACCAAAGTATCAAGTTTAGCCTTACATCCTGTCTAGAATATCAGTGTGTCTAGTCAGAACGCCTTCTCACAAAATGAACAAATGTAGTCTCCAAACTCAACTGACTTTGCTGCAGATCATTCCACATGATGTTGCTAAGGTGGGTTTATTATGCCCACTTTGCAGAAGTTCCCAGTAAGGTTGAGACAGCCTGGAACGAGAGGTTCTGGGACAAGAACCTGGTTGTCCTCCCTGCTTCACTCCACACCACTTCTGGGATGCTTGGCTTTGAGGCTTTGAGGCAGGTGTGTGCTTAAGCTATGAGAGGTTGTTCCACACAGGGGAGCGTCTCTACTCCCTCATCTGTGATGCCTACGCCCCCCTGACTGGCAAGATCACGGGCATGCTGCTGCAGATGGAGAACTTGGAGCTGCTGCTCTTGCTGGAGTCTCCAGAGTCCCTCCATGCCAAGGCAGGTGGAGGCGGGTGGTAGGACAGCAAACAAAAGCTGTCCAGCAAGTTGGACAGCTGCTATCAATGTAGCTGAATCTCAACCGAGGGCCCTTCATGCCCTCGCAGACAAACTCTGTGTGGCTCCATAGGCAAGGTTTTGGTATAAGTAGCTGTGTTCTGACAGTGTAGAGGTGAAGGTTGTTTTGGTGTCCAGCAGTGCTACCTGTGTTTCGAGATGGTGGCAAGAGGGCTGGAATGTTCTGAGCAGCGATGAAGTGGGTTGAAGCCATGGCGCTTCTGGGGCCCTGGTGGGGCAGCTGCATCAAACTCCTCTCACTTGTGTTCCACAGATAGAAGAGGCGGTGGCGGTGCTGCAGGCCCACCAGGCAGTGGAGTCAATGGAAGGCTACACGAACTGAAAACTCTGGACGGCTGGGGGTGGCAGGAGTGACGACAGAGCAGCTGAGCCCAGGAGATGCTGTGGAGAACCAGGCAGAGGCTGACTT
Source organism: Nannospalax galili (assembly GCF_000622305.1). Lineage (NCBI taxonomy): Eukaryota > Metazoa > Chordata > Mammalia > Rodentia > Spalacidae > Nannospalax > Nannospalax galili. The sequence goes on from NW_008353921.1 coordinate 3,658,964, forward strand.
TCAGAAACTGTGCTGCTGCTGCTGGCTTTGTTAGAAGCACCAAAGAATTTGGTGAAGCTGAGCAGTCACAGGAGACATCTGCTGTGTGATTGGAATGCTGTAGTGAAGGAGGCACTGTCGCACCAGCTGCCCTGCCTGGCTCCGTTCTGCCTGCCTGAAGGCCTGGCCTGGTGTGGTCTACTCCACCTTCCTAGCTGAAGACTGGGTATCTTCCATACTTTGGAAACATTTATTTTTTTCCTTCTCCCCCTCCTTCCTAGGTAATGAACGTCTCCTTCCCTCGACTGCCAAGGGTACAGCATCTCCTGCTCTTGGCTCTAAGGCCCTGGAAACTGTAACTTATTTCCCTACCAGTCTGTATCTGTATCTGAGTTTTGGATGTGGAATGAAGACTGGCGATGCAGTCCACTGCTTACCTTTTGCTTTATATATTAAAAGTGCTGCAGAATCTACCTTGCCTCCCAGGAGTCCTTCTTGTGTCTGAGGGAGGTAGAGCTGAGCAAAATGTGGATCTGACTGGGTTGAGGCTTTGACTGTAATTAACAGACCCCCAAGTGCTGAAGTACACAGAAAGATGTGTGTTAGCACAGAAAGGTACTGGGAGCTGAGCTTGACGATGATACCTCTGAATCAACCCACCTGGCCCACCAACAGCACAGCAGAGAGAAACTATGGACTAAAGCCCCAGGAATTCACATCCGAAGTGTGTAGCATTTCTGCAGGCTTGAGTGTCCTGAAGGGCAGGCAAACATCATAGAAGCAAGCGATTACATATAGGTCCCAGCAGACCAAAGGGTCATTAAGAGCTCAGCAGGCAGCAGGACGTGGTGGCACATGCCTTTAATCCCAGCCCTTGGGAGGCAGAGGCAGGCGGATCTCTGTGAGTTCAAGGCTAGCCTGGTCTACATAGTTCCAGGACAGCTGGGGCTACAGGGAGACCGTCTCAAAAAGACAAAAAAAAAAACCAAAAAACAAAAAACAACAAAAAAAAAAACTCAGAGGGCTGGAGAGATGGCTCAGTGGTTAAGAGCACTCTCTTCAGACATCTATGGGCATTGCACAACATGAATGCACTTATATGCATGCAAGCAATATACTCATAAAATAATAATATAGTTTTGAAAGAAGAGCTCTTGGGGCTGAAAAGATGGCTCAGTGGTTAGGAGCAACTGCTGCCCTTGTAGAGGATGCAGGTTTGGTTGGTTTCCAGCACCCATAGTGACTGACAACTAACTCCAGTTCCGAGGGGCGGCTGATGTCCTCTTCCCCTCTGTGGGCATTGCACGCATGTAGTGCACCTCTTTCATACAAGCAGGCAAAACACACATTAAAAACAAAACAAAACAAAAACTATAGAAATATACTGGAGTGCCTTCCCAGGTAAGGGTTTCCATGGTTTCCATCCCCTATGGGGAAAGGCAAGTTCCCCAGGGCAGTTAGTGCTCACCTCCTAAAGGGGTACAGACCCAGCTCCTGTCCTCCCCATACCCATGTGACTAATGGGCAGTGGCAATGCACCACCAACAGATCCAAGAACTCTTGCTATTCTGCCTCAAATTCTCTGTTACCCAGAAATTCTGAGACTTCTCCATACCTTAAACTACACCCTGTGCCCACCCTCCTCTCCCCACGCTGAATGCTGGCATTTCTTCAGGCCTGATCTGTGGCACACTCCTCTTCCCTCTACTTTCTCTTTCTTGATAGCTAACTTATAACCACAGTGTGCACCTACTTGAGGATGGCTCTGATTCCTTCAGCCCGGGCCACACACCTCACACCCTACTAACCCCTAGTTCTTAGAATCTCAGTGACACATCAAATTCATGTCTAAAGCCAAGCTCATGCATTAGTGCTCCCTGCCCCTAATTCTGTTTCTGTATTCAAATGTTCTCAGAAAAGGCTCCCGCCCTCAAACAATAGTTTCCCCTCCCTCCCCATCAGCCCCTTCCCTCATCTCATTTTCCATATGCCATCTATCAACCTCGTCCCCTACTTTCAGATGTTTCTAGTTCTCATGTTTTGTGGCCATCCTGGTCCAAGCTCAGCTGGACTCACCCTGGCTTCACCGTATTAGCGCCTGTCTCCTCCAATCTGTTCTCCACGTAGTCCTCCGGCTTCCCTCAGAATGAAATCTGATGTCTCATCCTTATGTAAGTCCACTACTGCATTCTATGTCATTAAGTGGAAAACCATGTAACTTGCAAACAGCCTCACCCCATGTCGTTCTGTGAACCTGAATGGCACTTTGCCCCATCCTCCCTCAGTGTGTGTTCCCTGCTAGGGAGAACTCCTGTTTGTCTAGGTTTCCACCCTTCACCTGTTAACATTTCTTTCAGCATTTGTTCCCATTTAAATTTTATCAGCATATATCCACGTGCAAAATAACGGCTTTCATTTATCACATTCACATATGTACTTCACTTGTTTACCCTATTACTCTCTATTCCCCCGTCTCCCTTCATTTCCCAAATATTCTCTTCCACTTTGATGAGACACACATACACATATGCATGTACATATAAAAATAAATCTAGACGTCACATATGTGAAAACATTCAATATTTGTCTTTGTAAGTCTGGCTTAATTACTTAACACGATCTCTAGTTCCATCCATTTTCCTGCAAATAACTATTTCATTCTTCTCTATGGCTGAATAAAACTCCATTGTGTGGGCCACAGAGATGACTCAGCATGGTAATGGTGCTCACCACCCAAGCCTGGTGTCCTGAGTTCAATTCCTGGAAGGTAGGACAGAACCAACTCCACAGTTGTCCTCTGACCTCCACGTGTGCTGTAGCGTACACACACACACACACACACACACACACACAAATCCCCTCCTCTGTATATATACATTTTCTTTATCCATCTCTTGATGGCTGTTTAGGCTGATCCTGTATTTTGGCTACTGTGAATAGTGCCACAATAAAGATGGATGTGTAGGTACCCTGCTGTATGCTTAAGAGCCCTTCAGTTATATAAGGAGTAGTAATTGCTGGACGTTTTTGAGGCCGCTTTATACTGATTTCCATGGTGGGTGGTCTTTCCTTTTAGTTTTTGTGGTGTTGGGGCTTAAATCCAGGGCCTATTAGGCAAATGTTCTACCGCTGAGCTATATTCCTAGCTTAGCCTCTTCTTCCAAACTTAGTTCAAGCTGTTTCCTGGAGGACTTTTACCCTTCATTGGACAACCTCCTCAATGTTGCAGGCAGGACAGCTGATGGCTGGCTTTCTCAATTGAGTTGCCAATTTACACTTCAGTATCTGATTAACTTCTTACCTTCTCATTGGAGTGGCATTCCTGAAGACGGGGATCCTACTTACCATTTCCCTAGCACAATGCACAATGCTGGTGTCTTCAGCAGATTTGTCCAATAAATGAATACCAAAGTAGTTGTTAGCTGTCCCCCCGGCCCCCATATTTTAAAAAAAATTATTTTTAAAAAAGCCGTGCAATGCTGCGGTCAGAAGAGGGCTTCGGATTCCCCTGGAACTAGAGTTAAGGATGGTTTGTACCCACCATGTGGGTGCTGGGAATTGAACCTGGGTCCTCTGCAAGAGCAGTGTTCTTAACTGCTGAGCCATCTCTCCAGCCCCTATTGTTTTTATTTTATGACTGTGTTGCCTGTATGTAGGTAAGTGCACCCATGTCATGCAATGCCCATGGAGATGACACGGTTGGATCCCCTGGGACTGGAGTTACAGTTGTCAGCTGCCATGTGGGTCCTGAGATACGAACCTGGATCTTCTGCAAGAACAGCCAGTGTTCTTAACCGCTGAGCCATCTCTCCAGCCCCTACCCTCCATTTTTATAGAATATTCTGTTTTGGGTTTTTTTTTTTTTTTGCCTCAGCTGGCCTGACTCGCTATGGAGACCAGGCTGGCCTCAATTTCACAGAGATCTGCCTCTGCCTCCTGAGTGCTGGGATTAAAGGTGTGCTCCACCAGATTGGGCTCAACATTCTGTATTTTTATTTAGAGAGTAATCACAAGTGTCATGGAAACACTTTTATTTATGTGTGTGAGTGTTTTGCCTGCCTGTAACTGCATCGATGTGCATGCAATGCCCACCAGGGCCAGAAGAGGGCATCAGATCCCCTGGAACTTGAGTTATGGATGGTTGTGAGCTGCCATGTGGGTGCTGGGAACTGAACCCAAGACTTCTGAAAGAGCACCCAGTGCTCTTAACCTCTGAGCTATCCACAACCTGAAAAAATTCCTTTTATAGAGTTAAAATTCAATGGTGGGAAAAGTATGTTTAAAGTCTAGCATGTTTTGGGGCTGGAGAGATGGTTCAGTGGTTAAGAGCACTGACTGATCTTTCAGAGGACCCAGGTTCGATTCCCAGCACCCACATAGTGGCTACAAACCGTCCTTAACTCCAGTTCCAGGGGAATCAGAAGCCTTCTTCTGACCTCCGCAGCATTGCATGACACGGGTGCACTCACATACATGTAGGCAATACACTCATACACATAAAGTAAAAACAATTAAAAAAAAAGTCTAGCATGTTTTGTGTTTTGTTTTGCACAGTGGCATTAATTATGACACTACAAAGTTCCAGGTGCAAAGCTAAAAAGGCATAAATGAAAATACAAGAGCCGCTTGTCTAGAAGAAAGCCTTTTAATGCAATAGCTTAAACACACAGGTCAATAAAATCAGTCAGTTCAAATTAACTTCAACATATAAACAAAGAACAAAGAAGCCTGCAGGGGCTGCTGTTGGGGGGAAAGTTCAGTTCCGGCTCAGAATAGGACACTGACCTCAAGGAGGCCTCTCTCCTGATCCCAGGAGGAATGGCCATCACCACAGGGCTCTTTGAAATAGCTTAGGTAGCTCCACACAGAAGGCAACAACACAGAGCCATGGACAGAGCCCCCAAGGGTCAGAGCTCTGCTTTCCCACAAAGGAGGATCTGGACTAAAGGCACTGGGGCTCGACACAGGGCAATGTGCCAAGGACAGGGCATGGACAGCAGCTGCCTCCTTGGGGAGGTTGCAGCCTTGGAGAACCAGCTCAACAGGCCGCTTTGGATATAAGTGGGCCAGGGTTTTAGTCTGTCAAACATTACCCTCCTAACTCAGATTAACTGTAGAAAAGTAGGGTCTGGGAAGCTACAAGGGCAACATTCAGTCTGCAGCACATCTGGGTCAGGGATGAAGTCAAGTACTTTGTTGACAAGGACCAGACTGAAGCAGGGGGATAGGGTGAGGGCTTTAGCTTCACACTTTAGCTCCAGTGGGAACCTTTCAGACAAGAAGTCCTGTGTTTGTCTACAACGGGCTTACTTTGAACAAGCAAAGCCTCTCAGGTGGAAGGCTGCTGCCTCTCCAAGGGGCTGAAGCGGGTGAGGCTTTAGCACTCCTTCGGGGGCATGCTGGGTGTCAGGGACAGATGCAGAGGAGGACCCTGGCTTCTCTGGGAAGGATGGATAAAGGGTTGCTCCTGGCCTTTGGGGATTTTAGTTCAGGTTCTGGTTAACTTCCTGCTGTAACTTCTGTGCAGGGCCATTCCTGGGTTCAATTTGTAGGAGGCTGCTAATATCTGCAAGGCTGGATTTGTAGTCCTAATGGAAGAGAAGAGAAGAGTATGGGGAAAGGACCCTGAGGAGGTGAGAACCAACTGGGATAGCTGCTGAGGCAGGAGAATGTTTTCAAACCCCAGCCCTGAGCTATCCTGGGGCTTGGGAGAGGGAACACTAAAAGTACTGCCTCAGCTCGACACACTAAGTCCCAGCCCTGGCATTAAGTCTCCACAGCTATGCCTAAGCCTCTGGGCAGGGAGCTTTTACCTTGAGTGCCTTGTAGGCTTGAGCCCGTCTGTAAAATGCCTTGACATTCTTCCCATCCAGCTTGAGGGCTTCGGTGCAGTCCTTTACTGCCTCCTTGTACTGCTTCAGGACCAGATGGCAGAGTGCTCTGGTGGGGAAAGACCACTGCAGACATTCACTCCTTGCAGATCCCCTCAAGCCAGCCAGAGGTAGCTGGGGGAGGATCTGATTCCCTGAGGACCTATTCTGTACTGGATGCTTTCAGTACTTTCTTCAGTCCTCAAAATTCTAGCTCCCTCCCCTTTAAAAGAGTTCATTTTTATGTATAAGTATGTGAGTGAGTGCCAAATGTGTGCTGGTGCTTGCTGAGGCCAGAAGGTGTCAGATCCCTTGGGACTGGAGTTAAAGGTGGGTGTGAGCTACCTGACACAGATGCTGGAACTGAACTCGGGTCCTCTGCAAGAACAGCAAGGACCTTTAACCACTGAGCTCACTGTCCAGTCCCTCTAGCTCTTTTCTACAGGTGAAAAGGCTGCCACACACCTGTAATCCCAGCACTCGGGGGGCAGAGGCAGGCGGGTCTCTGTGAGTTCGAGGCCACCCTGGTCTACAAAGTGAGTTCCAGGCCAGCTGGGGCTACAGGGAGACCCTGTCTCAAAAAGACCAAAAACAAAAGACTACGTGCAGCTGGCTCAAAGGAGTTCAGGGATGTACCTAAGCTGCTACCACTACTGGGTAGTAAACCTGGGTGCAAACCAAGGCATGCAGGACCTCAGGTCCTGACCTTGTTCTGTCATTCTACTTCATTACTCTGCAATTTTCATGCAAAGAAAAGTTTCCTGAAGCCTTTCCCTCTCAGATTAAAGAAGTCTCTTAAAAAATTTTTTTATTGTTTTTATTTTATGTGTGAATGTTTTGCCTGCATGTATGTAATTTCACCAATGTGCAATGCCCAAGGAGGTCAGAAGGGGGCGTTGGATCCCCTGGAACTGGAGTTATGGGCAGTAGTTAGCCACCATGTGGGTGCTGGGATTTGAACCCTGGTCCTCTGTAAGAGGAGTGCTCTTAACCACCGAGCCACCCGCTCCAGCCCCAATATCTATTTTAAGAAAAAACAAATGTACGAATACTGAATCCTAAATGATAAGCATGCTAACACTTTAGGAGTGAAATGTAAAGATGTAAGCAATTACTTTGAAGCACATCAAAAACAAGATGGAGTGGGCCAGGGACGTAGTCAGTGGTGGAGCACTTGCCTAGCGTCCCCAGGCTCACAGAACTAATTACTATCGAATTCAGATGGTATATGGAGGTCCAGTGTGCTTTTTTGGGGGGACAGGGTCTTCCTGGAGCCCCAGCTGGCCTGGAACTCACTATGTAGACCAGGGTGGACTTAAACTCAGAGATCTGCCTGCCTCTGCCTCCCGAGTGCTGGGACTACAGCCGTGTGCCACCACGTCTGGCCAACCAACAGGAATTTTCATTGTTTCCAGCTTGTACATAAATGGCGCTACAGTGAACTCCCTCCCAGGGACTGCAGATCAAGAGATACACACCTCTCCAGTTCTGACAGGAACTGCCAAGATGATCTCCAAAAAAGTTCACTCTGCTGTCACTGAGTCTATTTTCTTATAACCCTACCAAACCTGGGTCTCTTGAACTTAATTTTTGTGAATATGAAAGGAAATGTTAACTAATTTACTTCAGTTTTTAAAATTGATCGATTATTTTTTTCTTGGTGCTGCTGGGGAATCAAATCCAGGGTCTTGAGCGAGTTGCTTCAAATATGGAAAGCTGCACGTTAGTAAGTTTTTAATCTTTTCTTTTTTGAGCTAGAGTTTCACTGTGTAGCCCTGGCTGGACTGGAACTCAGATCTGCTTGCCTTTGCCTCCTGAGTGCTAGGATTAAAGGCATCACCATGCTGGCAGGTTTTTTAATCTTATAAAATCATATTTATCCAACTTATCCTTAATAACTTCTATGGTGTTTTCCTTCCACACTGTAAGGTAATTAACCCACCTGTTCTCCAACAATGGTTTCCGTTCTTAACATTTCAAACTGTGATGGTCTAAAAACTGATTTTAAAATAAGGAGTGAAGAAGGATTCAGGTCTTTATTCAACTTAAATGCCAATTGGGTGCCCCCAGAGGCCAGAGGAGGGTTCAGGATCCCTTGGAACTGGGGTTATAGATGTTTGTGAGCTTTCCAATGTGGGTGCTGGGAATTGAACCAGGGTCCTCTGCAAGAGCAGCAAGTGCTGTTAACCAACTGTGCCATCTCTCCAGCCCCTGTATTTAACTCTTACTATTTAAATAAGCAATATTGGGTTTGCTGGTATCTCTTTTCCCCATACTTTATTATATACTAAATTCTCTATTTGTTTATTTATTTATTATTTATTTATTTATATTTATTTTTTCTGACAAACTGGGAATCATCACCATGACTTAAAAACAAAAGCAAAATTGCTGGGCGTGGTGGCGCACACCTTTAGTCCCAGGACTTGGGAGGCAGAGGCAGGCAGATCTCTGTGAGTTTGAGGCCAGCCTGGTCTACATAGTGAGTTCCAGGCCAGCTGGGACTACAGGGAGACCCTGTCTCAAAAAGACCAAAAAGTGAAAAAAAGCAAAATGAAAATCCACTCAGGATGGGAGTACAGGCAGGGTGCTTACCTGGCATGCATGAGGCCCTCAGTGAGATGCCTAGCAGTACACCCCCCTGCAAAAGGGTGCAAAACCAGCTCTACAAGCATTATAAAGAGGTATTAAAACAGTGTGGCACAGATACATTTGCTTAAAGAACAGTACTTAAAACTATTCTTGATATAGTAAAAAGAAAAGAATTCAGAATGGGCTAATGGGGGTATCTAGAAGCAAAAAGAGACAGACAGGAGCTGGCAGATGCCACCAACATAGAACGGTGGGTGTAGGCCTCCTTCACAAATCAGCCTAACCAATGGAGGTACCCTGGCCCAATCAGCCAGTAAAACAGGCCCAAGTTCCACTACCCAAAATTTAAAAACTAAAACTGAGTGACATGAGACAACTTAGTTTCTTTATGCGATCTCGTGAATATGGAATTTCCATGCTTCACTGAAGAAATACTAGCAATTTATTTCAGAGAGCTGCCCCAGGCTCTGCTGGGGTGTTTTCAGTATACGGGCCATATTACCTCACTAAAATCTGAAACAGGTTTTTAATTTAATTTAAAAAAATTATTATTCCAGCCAGGCACGGCGACACACACTTTTAATCCCAGCACTTGGGAGGCCAGCTTGGTCTCCATAGTGAATCCAGGTCAGCTGTGGCTACAGAAAAGACCCTGTCTTAAAAAGACCAAAAAAAAAAAAAAAAGAAAAATAACATGTGCATTAGGGTACATGAGCCGTGGGGCTCACGTGAAGATCAGAGGGTGACTGTGTTGTCAGTGCTCTCCTTCCACCTGCACCACCATGTCTGCATTATATTTTTATTATTTTAAATATGTATATGGGTATGTGCACATGAATGTAGGTGTCCCAGGAGACCAGGAGTCATATCCTTTGGAGCTGGAATTATAGATGGTTGTGAACTGTTCATTGTAGGTGCTGGGTCTCTGCAAGAGTAGTACACACTATTCTTAAAAAATATTTATTTATTTTAAATATGTTTTTATTTTTATATGTATGTGCAACAATTGCCTGCATGTAGGTAAGTGCACCTGTGTTGTGCAATGCCCGTGGAGGACAGAAGAGGCTGTCAGATCCCCTGGAACTGGAGTTATGGATAGTTGTTAGCTGCCATGTGGGTGCTGGGATTCGAATCTGGGTCTTCTTCAAGGACAGCCAGTGTTCTTAACCTCTGAACCGTCTCTCCAGCCCCGTTATTTATTATTTTTATTTAATGTGTATGTGTGTATTGCCTGCATGCAGGTAAGTGCACTCATATTGTACAATGCTTTTGGAGGTCAGAAGAAGGTGTCAGATCCCCTGGATCTGGAGTTACAGATGGTTGTTAGATGCCATGTGGGTGCTGGGAATCGAACCCAGGTCCTCTGCAAAAGCAGTTAGTGCTCTTAACCACTGAGCCATCTCTCCAGCCCCAAAGATTAAAAAATATATATTTATTTATTATTTATGGGTATGCGTGTATGCCTGCATGTGTTAATGTCCATCATGCGGGTGTAAGATGCCTGCAAAGGCTAGAAGAAGGCATCAGATACCCAGAAACTGGAATCAAAGGTGGCTGTGAGCCACCCAATGTGGGTACCAGGAACTGAACCTAGGTCCTGAGGTAGTGCAGCAAGCACTCTTAACCTCTCAGCCACTCTCTTCAGCCCCGAGATAAAAAAATTTTTTTTTTTTTAACTAGAGAGGGTTAAGTGCCTGTTGGCATGAAGGAAAAGACAGATTTACAAAATTTTATAATAAATGCATGGATTAGACATGGCCTTTTGTTGGCTCTAACACGCTCCTGACAAAAAAACTAACAGATCTCATTGGAGTTGGACTAAAATCACACTGCCACCATTTACTTGCTGGGGAGCTTAGGCAAAGACTTTCCTTCTCTGAGCCTTGATTTTCTTAACTTTAAAACAGTAATACCTATCACCCACACTTCTGTGCATATTAACTAGAGCAGTTAGTCCCATACAACAGGGACAGTGTCCTGGCTCCTGGGCCTTCACTATCCATCCTTCCTAACAGTTTCTGGTGCAGAGCCTGCCACAATCCCACAAGTCTAACCTCTCAGGCTTCACTGCACTCCTTCCTCCTATTCCCAAGGCAGACAACAGTTACTCTACTCCCTGGGTTTTGGGCCAGCACCCTAAGAGAGACTGCTAATATTTCTAACAGAGAGTCCTAGAGAAGCCATGGGGTGGGGAGCAGGGCAGGGAGGCAAAGGCACTCATTTTCAGGTTTGCTGACACAGCGAGCACACCATTTTTACTTACATTGCATGTTAAAAATTCTGGGGTGAGGGCTAGGACAATTCAGACTACCTTTAAGCATATCTTTAAATTCCCAGCCCTTTACGAGATGCCCTCAGCAACACCTGGTTCAGTGCCCAAAACAGGTGTGAATGCATGTTTTGAGCTTTAACATAGGACTAACTGAAAGGGACCAAAGAATCCAGCATAGTCTGGGCCGCTTGTGGTAGGCAAGTGTCCTACCACTGAGCTACATCCCAGCCCTCAGAGAAGCCTACAGGAGCATCAGGTGTCCTGAACTCACTCAGGCCAGCAGCTGTGAGAAGATACCTGTTGCTGTATGTCGCAGACTCCAGGTTACTGAACAAGAGGCTTTCACTGTACTTCTCAATAGCTTTCTTATGGCTGCCCTTCTTTACAAGTTCATTGCCTTCTTCCTTCAGAACTTTGGCTCTCTCCACATCCCCAGCAGAAGGCACTAGATACAAATTCAGAAGAGGAAAAAACCATGAAGCACTGGTGCCCAAATGGGATCAATGGGATCTCTTCAGCATCATCTCTTCCCAATCGTGTGCAACCACATCCTTCCTGACTAGTAATTCCCCTAACAGTTTCTAAATATTAAACAGTTATTCATTTAGAAGAGGTCGAACACATATCAGAAACATACTTACACATGCATCTAACACATGACCAAAAGCAACTGAGGCGTGGCTCTTGGTGCTGCTACTGGGTAGCTGGACTTTCTTGGGTGACCTACTTAACTTCTGCACCTCAATTTCCTTACCAGTGCCAAAGGGCTATTGTGAGGATCAGATGTGACAATACAGGAGCATGCAGAATACCCTACGAACTTAAAGAGGGGAACAGGTGAGTGCTAACAAACAGGTATCTGTGGAGAAAGACTGCAGCTTCTGTGTTTCAGAAAAGGGCCGAAGAGCCCTCTTGCCCTGTCTGGTCTGCACTTGTGAGTGTCCACTTGTCATTTGCAGCTCTGCTCCAGTCCTTAAGGGAAGAGGGAAGAAAACAAGGTAAAACCCAAGCTGATCACACTGGTCTTGAGGGCCCGTCACTGCTTAGCTCTAATCAAGTGTTTCAGCCTCAGTTCTGCAGCACTACTTTTAATCTTTAAAAACTGGTTATAAAATACTCAGTACTTACGGCAAGGTAAGGTCAGAGGAATAAAATCAACTCATCCCCCTGCTTATGAAGCACTGCTAGGACCTTTGGGGCCCTGAGGACCCCTCCCCAACTCACTCTGCTCTTGGAAGAAACTATTATCTCTAAGTCTGTGCTTTCTCTTGCTTTCAAGGGGAAAAAAATTCTGTATTTTTAAAAACAATATAGTTAAAAAAAATTCTATTATTTTTACTTTATGTGTACATGTGCCTGCGTATATGTAAGTGCACCTGTCATGCAATGCCTGCAGAGGTCAGAAGGTGGTGTTGCAGCCCCTGGAACTGGAGTTACAGACAGTTGTTAGCCTCCATATGGGTGCTAGGAATTGAACCCAGGTCCTCTGCAAGAACAACCAGTGCTCTTAACCACTGAGCCATCTCTACGGTCCCCAAATGATACAGTTTTAAACATCTGTAATTGATACAATTCCACAATGGATTTTTCCTGCTTGTCTATGGAGACCTTTTCATACCGTTTTTCACTTGGTTTACTTCATAACAACTAAAGGAGGCCAGTTTTTATAGGGCTGCTCTAAAGACTGCAAGCCTCCCCAGATGAAGTCACAGCTTACCTCTGCTCTTTGCAGCTGTAGTCTCTTTGGGTTTGCTTTTAGCTGTCTCTTTGTGGTTCTCAGAAGGCAAGGAATTCCACCTCTTCTGGGCTGAAACAGGCACCACGGGGATAGCGGGCAGCTTCACACGCCACTCAGGCCCAAGTGAGTCCATGAGAGCTCTGGTTATTCTGGAAGGGAAAGAAGAATTGCAGGTTAAGGCCCCTTCCCAAGTCCTGAGTGATCATCCTCCCCTTGTTTGGAACCATTTGTCTCCATCTCCCAACATATTCCAACAGAGGAATGGGAGTCTGCCGTACACAAGCTCCTTCTTAGATCAGATACCATGCACTCCTTCCCCTAGTTTGGTCACCATATGTGAACTTGAAAGTGGTCTGTGGCTTGTCAAGGACACTTAAACTTTGTCCTCCAAAGATACACACTCCAAGAAAGGTTCCCATGTTTTGTTTTATATCTGCTCAATGAAACTAGTAAAAGCCATGAAGTGCCTGACATTTAATTAATGCTTAGGGTTTTTTTGGTCTTTTTTAGGCACGGTCTCCCTGTAGCCCTAGTTGGTCTGGAAATTGCCATATGGACCAGGCTGGCCTTGAGCTCAGAGATCTGCCTGCCTCTACCTTCCAAGTGCTGGGATTAAAGCCATGTGCCACCATACCCAGCTTTGGACCTTTTTTTTTTTTTGAGACAGGGTCTCCCTGTAGCCCCAGCTGGCCTGGAACTTACTATGTAGACCAGGCTGGCCTTGAACTCTGAGATCCACCTGCCTCTGCCTCTCCAGTGCTGGGTTTAAAGGTGTGCATCACCACGCCTGGCTCAGATTTTTTAAGTGTTGCTCTTAACCCATTCTGCAATCCTAAAACCTCCAGTGGTTTCCATTTCTATAGGCAAACATGGCCAGTGAGATCTGGCACCCTCCCTCCTCTCCACTTTTACTATAAGCTATGTTCCCTCCTGATCCTTGGGCTGGCTGTGTGGCTCAGTGGTAGAGTATTGACCTGCATGTGCAAAGCACTGACTTTGATCCTCAGCACTGCAAAAACGGGCAGACTCCCTCTGGCATGTTCCTTATGTACATATTTTTCCCCTCTACTTTAAACAACTTCTACTTTCCATTCCCATCTTGTTGCTCCAGGTAATTCCTTAATTTTCAACTTACTTCCAGCACCTAGCATATCACTCAGCCCACCAAAATATAGTAAATATGCACTACATGAGTGACCAAAGCTCCTAGGCCAGGATTCACAGCCTCCCAGTAGGCTTTAGAGCCTCTTTTCTGCTAGGCCTAGCCATTCAACCTCCCCGGCCCTATTCCCTAACCTCCTCTTTATTCAAAGCACTCTTCCTCATACTCCAACACAAGCCTACCACCAGCCTGGGTGCCCGTGATGGTTAATTTCAATTATCAACTTGATGAGATCTAGAATTACCAGAGACAAGTTTCTGGGCATGCTTGTGAGGGATTATCTTGAGTAGGTTAACTGAGGTGAAGACCCTCTCATTGCCTGGGTTTGGGTCCTGGACTGTATGAAAAGGAGAGAGTAGGCCGAGCACCAGCCTTGGTCTCTCTGCTTCCTAACTGCAGGTGCCATGTGAGCAGCTGCCTCAACCTCCTGCTGCAGGCCCATCTCACCATGCTGCTTGGTCCTTGAACTGTGAGCCAGGACAAACCCTTCCTCCTTTAGACTGCTTGTCAGGAAAATTATCACAGCAACAAGAGAAGAGACTGGGACAGTGTTCAATTGCTTCTGTTTCTCTCCTGTCGCATGGTGGAGACAGAGGCAACCCCCTCAGGTAAACTCTGGGTCCCATTTATCTCTCTCAGGGGCCTCACATTACATACGTGAGCTTCCTTTCCTATACCTGCAGCGTTTCTTCCAGTTGATCCCACAGTAAAGAGTCTCTTGGCTCACTTAATAAGACCCTCCTGGGCACCACTCCTGCTAAGCTCCTCTGCCTCCCTCAAAACCAGACCTTTTGAACTGGCTTCTGACCCACTGAGCTGCTTCCCTTGGCTTCACTACTGACTTCACTCTAAATCCTTAGTCTACTTGGGTTAGCTGAGAACACCTGACACTAACGTCTCCAACCTTCATGAAATACTTTCCTTGGGACACTAAGTGCCTCACATTTCACCCACCTCTCCAGCTAGACTCCGTAAGTCCCTCAAATGGTAGCTTCTCAAAGTCCCATCCTCCCCTGCACTCGTGGTGTTCTTGCCTCCTGTCTTGTTTTCTCAATCTACCTTTTGGCTGCTTCCCCTCAAGTCTCCAGGCCTGGCCCTCACCTTTTCTGCTTGACTTCAAATACATGTACATGTCAACCGCCTTCCTCACATCTTTGTCTCCTGTCCTGCAGGGAGTACCGTCAGTACGCCAACAGCCTGGATGTCTTCTTCTGTTCTTTCCCTCTCAGTCCCCACCCACCCTTAGGGCTTGCTGTTGTCTTTCCTAAGTGTCTCCTGACTGTCCCACTGTTCTTTCTCCCCTTTCCCCTGGACTGCTGTCCCCTTCCTACTGTTCTTTATCAAGCTGTCCTTCAACATAGTATGCAACTGAGAACTTCTCCAATACAAATCTGCTTATGTTGCTACACGGTTAGATATATTTTCACAATGCCTCCTTACTCTCTCAGTATTAAGTCCAAGGTCCTGAACAATATGCTCTGTGTGACCTGCCTTCAGCAACTTGACCCAAGCTAAGTTCACATGCAGCACCATCTGAGACGGGCTGCTCATAATTCCTGTCACACCTCAAGCCCACTCCCTGTGCACAGGTTACTCTTTCTCCTTGCTGGTTCCAGCCCAGATCGGTTTCTCTCATACTTGGTTCACGTCCCTGAAAAGCCCATCTGGCCTCCTCCCTAGCTGGCTGGGTACCTCCCTCTGTCTTGGCAGCTCTTTGTGCTGCACTGAAGTTGCTAGTCCCTCCAAGGCCAAGAGCTGAACAAGGACAGAAAGAGGTATTCTCATTCAGCAGCCCCAGTCCTTGTACAATGCCTTGTGCACAAGTGGTAGTTTGTTGAATGACAGAAAGTAAAACGACTCGAAGAGAAAACAGGATACTGACAAAAGCCAAGCAAGAAGCCAAGCACACAACACACTGCTTGCTATTAGTTTGGTCCTCGGCTTTCTAACAACACACAGAGAGGACTCCTGATCAGTTATACAAACAAGGGTATCCAGGAGATAAAAACCATGCTCAGGAGACCAGAAAGATGTTTAACCTGAGCAGCCTCAAGGTCATACGACATCCTGAACCATACAAACAACAGCCTTCAGGTTTTGTCCCGGCTGTTTGGGTTATCTTTCTCCCAGGCAGGAGGCTCTCTGAACACAAGTTGGCTCTGAATCTCTCTATTTTGCCATTCTCTACCGAAAAGCCCCTCAATAAATATTATTGAGGAAACGAATGTGCACATGTAGGAAAAAAAAAAGATCAATCTCAGAAACTCTTCTTTTAAAGACTGACTTTATCAGCTGGGGGTGGTGGAACATGTCTTTAATCCCAGTCCTCGGGAGGCAGAGGCCAGTGGACGTCTGTGAGATGGAGGCCAGTCCTACATAGCAAGCTCTAGGCCAGCCAGGGCTACAGGGAGACGCTGTCTCAGAACAAAACAAAAAACTTTATTCAGTTTATTATTTTTAATTATGTGTATATGTGTATGCATTTGTACACATGAAAGCCAATGCTTACAGAGGCCAGAGGTGCCAGATCCCCCTGGAGCTGGAATCACGGGAAGGTGTGAGCCATCCAACATAGGTGCTGGGAATCAAACTTGGGTCCTCTGGAAAGAGCAGCAAGTTGCACCATCTCTTCAGCCTCAGTAACCCTGACTCTTTAACATCTGCTAAGTTTAACAGCAGATTCTCCTTGTATACTTGCTTTCACATGCTGTGCAAGCATAAGGACCTGAGTTTGGATACCTAGCACTCACATAAAGAGCTGAGAGTGGTAGTGCATGCCTGGGGAGGCAGAGCCCATAGCGTCCCTGGAACTTGATGCCCAGTCAAGTGTAGCCAAATTGGTGGACTCTGGGTTCAGTGAGACTGTCTCAAAAAAAAAAAATAAGGTGGAGAGTGATAGAAGAAGGCACCTGACATCAACCTGTAGCCTCCACATGTGTGTATGCACCTTCACACACACATATACCCACATGAGCATGTATACAGGCATATACCATACACACATAGAAATGAAGGTTTTTCAAAGTTTAGTCAAAGGGACTCCACGCACAAGACAAAGCAATGGAGCGATGCCATTCGGGGGTACAGGTTCCATGGAGAAGTTCTGTGGTGCTTTTCCATGGAGAAGTTCAACAGGCTCACCTGTTGATGCCTTCCAGGGCCGATGCCACACTGTTATCAATCTGTAGCACAGTTTTGTAGTCAACATAGGCCAGAGGGTACTTCTCCAGGGCTTCATAGGCAGATGCCCGTCGCAGCAAGGGCTTGATGCTGAAGGGAACCAAGGCCAGTGCTCTAGAACAGAAGGCAAAAATGTCATCTGTCTGCTAGAACATGCCTCTCCAAAGTGACCTCAGGGCAGGGTCATCTCCAGCAGTCAGTATAGCAGAGGTCATTTCAGGCAGACACTCTAGACTTTTCCACTTAGATTGAATTAGGAAAGGAAAGAGAGCAGAGAACCACTAACTGAAAGGAACGTGCCTATGTATCAACTTTCGGAGTTCTGCCCCCAAAGAAAGAACAAGAGATTCATAGCTTTCATGCTACCATGTTTCCATACCGTGGTTCAGTGGGCACAACAAACAGGCTGAGGGTTGTGTTTGGATTCTACCTTTGATACCACCAGTCATGCAACCCTAGGCAAATCACTTCACTGTCCCAATGTTTGGCAGCTTAGTTCTGCCCTGAGGAGGAGGCAGAGTGAGTACTCTGGGAAAGCAAGCTAGCACAGGCTCCTCAAGCACACGGCCCTCTTGTGCCTCCGTCTACCACTTAGCATGCATCTAAAACAACGGCACGTCTAAGAAGAACCCAGTCAGGAGATGAAGGCTAGCCTGAAGAATGAGATAGGAAAAACTCTTCAGTGTGCTATAAAACTGGTTGCTGACATTTTCATTTCTTACATTCTCTTTGCTTCTTTAGACAACCTATTCACATCTCTTCTCTCCGTCCTCCCTCCGCCCTCCCTCCATCTTCTTTCTTTCCCTTACTCTTCCCTTTCACCCACATCCATCTCAGAAAACACCGTGAGCCAAGAAAGTCAGTCACTGGTCTCCAACTCTACTTCACCCATGTGTCAAGTCTCATAGAGGCTTTAAGGCCTGCTTCTAACTTCTCATTCTACTCTTGCTCAGAGCCAAAACTCCAAAGACAAGAAGGACCCAAGACAGCTTCTCATTCTAAGTGGTCTGGAGATAGTTAGTGACAATTTCTAGTATCTGTCACAGATAAAACAGTGGGATTCTTCCAAAGAAGAAATCAGCCAGAAAATCCCAGTTTCTTCTTCTGACAACCCCAGGGATCCCAAAGCCACCCTGGGCCACTTACGAGGTGCAATCTTTGATGCAGTCTGTGCAGTTCCCATCCTTCAAGTGACATGCTGCACGGTTTGAATAGAGAACACTTTCCTCTTGAGGGTCTGGAGAACCTGTCCAGGTGGAGGCAGAAGAAGAAAATCACGAGTTGGGGAACAAGATGTCAGAGGACATAGGGATGTAGGCAGCAGGGATGACTGCAACTTAACCAGGCTTATACACCGGGTGGGCTGGCACGCCTCTCATTCCTATGGCGGTGGGGACAATGAGGTTCCTCCATTCTCAGGAAACTAAGTAGTTCCATTTCAGTGCTTGTTTGACACCAGACAAAAGATAAACATGAAATAGCTGGTCTCTGCCCCAAAAGAAAGCCATGTTCCAGTTAGCTATGGGGTTAATTTTATTGCAAAAAGCATGGAAAAAAGTAAAGGACAAGAACAGTACACGAAACACCAGAAACACAGTGTGACCAAGAGTTGGAAGGACCCGAAAGCCGGAGAGTAGTTAAGCCAGGACTCTGGAGAATTAAATCTGAAGAAGACTTGAGCTAGCTAAAGGGAAAAGGTATTAGTCATTTTTCTAAAGGCAATCCTAACCCTCAGGAATCACAGAAGCTCAAGCCTCTCACTATAACCATAATGACTTTCATTTTGAAAATTGATTTATTGTGTATGTGTGCATTTGTGCACATGCAGGCACCAAGGCATGCATGTGGAGATCAGAGGGTAACCTGGAGGAGCTGGTCCTCTCCTTCCACCATGTGAATTCCAGGTGGTGAGGCCTGGCAGTTAAGTGCCTTTACCTGCTGAGTCATCTCACTGGACTCCAGATTTTCATTTTCAAAGATAATTTTCACTGGGCATAGTGGTTCATGCCTTTAATCCCAGCACTTGGGACACTTGGGAGGCAGAGGCAGGAAGGTCTCTATGAGACCAAGGCCAGCTTGGTCTACACAGCAAGTTCCAGGTCATCTGGGGTTACAAGAAGACTCTGTTTCAGAAAAAAAAAAAAGAAAAAAGAAAAAAGAAAAATTTCAACAATATTTAACATAAAAGAAGAAACTAGGTGGTGACTAAGTAACTCTACTCTTAGACATGTATTCCAAAGAAATGAAATTAGGGTCTTACTGCAAATTTAGCAAAAATTTTTCCTCCCTCCTTTGCTTGCTGTTTATCTCAGATTGGCACTGAACTAGCAAATTTCCTACCTCAGCCTCCCAAGTGCTCAGGCGAGAGATGTGTACACCACCACACCCAGCTTCCTTTAACTCATTTTTTAAAAAAATTTTAGTTTTAGACAATGTCTCATTATGTAGCCAGGCTGGCCTTTAATTTGTAATAATCCTCTTGTTCCAGCTTCCTGAGTGTTGGGACTACCGGTGGGAACCATCACACCAGAATTTATTTTATTTATTTATTTTTGAGACAAGGCCTCACTATGTAGTCCTGGTTGCCCTGGACATTATTTTTGAAATGACTAAACCTCTACCCATCCTCACTCATCCTGATCCCAATGTTCCCTCCACAGAGGTCAGCAGCATCCTGAAGCTGGTGTGTAAGCAATTCCCAATTTACTATGTATCACTCACAGGTAAGCTACAGCATCATTCATGTCTATTAACTGTTTCCTAAGTGGCATCAGATTGCCTATCATTTTGCAATTTGTTTCTTTCAGGAAGGATCATGATACCATGTTGATATTTTTAGATCTTTCATTCAATATCAATGATAACAAATAAATTAATAGCCTCTTCCCTTTTATCTTGGGGCCAGAAAATACAAAGGTTAAAGTAAAACACATCCTTGTCTCCAGGAGCAAGTAAAAATACTCAAAACCTGTAATCCATCTCAAGTCACCAGAGCAGAGCTCCTGATGAGCAGGGGTGTGCTGGGAAGGTCATCGGAACCTACAAGCCAGCTGCTGAGCCTACAAAAGTCACTCAACCCTTCTGAGCATGTGTGCTCCCCAACCACAGGAAGGCAATGCTTCGGAGACTCACTGCGGGGCTCCCCGTATGATGATGCTCCCTGTGCTTCTCTCAAGGCTAAGAAAAATGATCAAAGTCAAGAGAATTGCCCACATGTTACCTAGAAAATCAGTAGTAGGATCAGAACCAAACCCTAGTAAACTTAAACCCCAGGGCAACTGTTCTAGGGTCTCCAGATAAACCCACACAAAGGCACAGGGTTTCCAGGCTAGCAGTGTGTATGGGTAGGTAGGGAAAGGGGCAGAGAATGGAAGAAGAAACAGCCCCTCAGGGTCTTCAGCAACTTCCGGCAGTGAGAATGGCATGTGGTGAGCTTAAAGAGGGTTTTCAGGAAGGGGTTAAAAAGGGAGTAGCTTGATGCTGCAAAGTTGTTAAACAAAAGACTGGAATTTTGAGATTTGTGGATGTTCTAGATAGCTTCCAGTTGCTGTGACAAAACACTGATCAAAACCAACTTGTGGAGGAAATGGTTTATTTGGCTTTCAGCACAATTCATCAAGAGAAGCCAAAGTTACTTTAAAAACAATTAGGGCAGGACACTGGAAGCAGGATCCTGGAGGCAGGAGCTGAAGCACAAGCATGGAGGAATGCTGCTTACTGGCTTGCTCCTCTCCCCCATGCTCAGCCTGCTTTCTTATTCAACACAGGACAACCTGCTCAGGGGTGGTACTGCCCACAGTGGACTGGGACCCCCCCACATCACACAATTGTCAAGAAAATGCCCCCGCATGGCTACAGGCCAGTCTGAAGGAGGCAATTCCCTAGTTGAGGCTCCCTCAACCCAGGTGTGTCAAGTTGACAACTAAAGCTGTCCAGCACAGATAGCTATCCGAAGTCTAGATTAAAACTTTGGACTTAGGGGCTAGAGAGAGGGTTCAGTGGTTAGGAGCACTGACTGCACCCTGGTTTGCTTCCCAGTACCACATGGCCACTGACAACTGTCCATAACTCGTTTCAGGGGATCTGGCCTCTAAAGTCACCAGGCACACACCTGGTGCACATATGTACATGAAGGCAAAACACTCATACACAGAAAATAAAATGAATATTTAAAAATATTTTGGGACTTAGCAATTAGATAAATTCATATTCAAACCCTGGCTCTAACATATCTTCCCTGTGTAATCCTGGTTGGGCAAGTTAATTCTTCTGAATTCCTCATCTTCAAGTGTCTTAGACAAAGACAACGTCCATGTCTAGCACATGGCATTCAGCAAATGCTAGTTAGGAAGGCAAGGCAACCTACAGAAAACTCGCCTGCAAAGCCATCCTCAAATGTCAAAGGTTTAACCAATGGGTCTGGATAAGGCATTCTGGAACCAGTGATGGGTACAAGTGAGCCAGAGGCTAGGGGAATTGGTGATATGCTAGTCTTCGGTTTAAAATTCTTCCAGTAGATCCTCATTAGGGGATACGATTTCAACTCTTACCAGGGATTAAAACAGTTTCACAGTAAGGTTCTGCCACCTCGTCTTAACCATTCCGCCAGTGGCTCGTTGTTTTCATACTCCGGATTCTGCGTGGGTCCTTTCCGATGGTTGTTCCCCTACTCGTGGGATGCTTCGCACCCCTTTCGCTGGGCCTGACACCACTTCTAAGAAGCTGTCCCTTTCTAAAGGAGTCAACGACTACCACATTACTTAATATCTCAGAGGTCCTGTTTAGTTACTTTAAAGACAATTAGACCCTGGAAAGGACCCTATTTGGCGAAATACAGTCAGTATACAAAAGCGACTCAACAAATACTCATTGAATTGTAAAATGCATAGCTGTGGGCAAGGTGGGCTCAGCTACATCCGCAGGGGTCAGAGGGAGGCCTGAGTAACTAGGATGCCAGCCATGAGAGCAGTTCAAAGGCAGGCGGAAACCAAAGGGCCGAGAAGTTTCCCTTGGGATGATGGAGAAGTCAGAAGTGGCCGGGAGCGTGGTGGGAGGGGCTGGCGCGGCGGTTGCCGTGGGGAAAGGAAACCCTGGAAACCCGGGTTAGAGGGGTGGAGGAAGCAGGCCCGGGGGCAATTCGGGGCAGGCGCCTACCTCGTGCCTGCAGCAGCCGCAGTGCACTCTCGTACAGCGCCGAGGCCTCGGCGTACTGGCCGTTGCGGAAGCTCTGGTTGCCGGCAGCGCGGAGCCCCTCCACAGAATCTGAGGGTTTCGGGGCCATCCCCGGGAGCAACTCCGCTGCCCGCACCCACGCTCCCGGCAAGTCGTACGAACGGCTTCCGGGCGGAAGCACCAGCTGCGTGCACTCTGGTCCAGCAACTGACTGGCTTTGAGGGACCCGGTAGGCGTCTGGGGCGGGGCTAGCCGTCTGGGGCGGGGCTAGCCGTCTGGGGCGGGGCTAGGCGGCCTGGAAGGGCGGGGTCAGGCGTCTGGGCGGGGCTAATTGACCGGGAAGGGCGGGACTAAGTGTCTGGGGGCGGGGCTAGGGGTCAGGGGTGAGGCCTTTGTGAACCTTAGGCCCGTGGAGCCCAGCCCTCTGCGCGTGCTCAGTCTGGAACTTCTGCTCCACCTGCGTAAAGCCCGTGGAGCCCCGCCGGCGCTTGGGGTGCCCGTGGACAACTGGGCGTGAAGCTGGTAAGAAAGGAAGCCGATGTTCTCGAGGACCCAACAGGCGATTAACTAGTGAGCAGGTGAAGACGCAATTTCATCATGTGATTAGTACTGTAAAGAAATAGTGCGTGGTGGTGCACCCCTATACTCGCGGCACCAGGTGGCTTGCTACAAGTTCGAGAACAGCATGGTCTACACATAGTGAGACAGGACTCACAGTGAGATCCTGACTGAAAAAGACCACACACCCACACAAAGAAAAGAACACAAAACAATGCTCTTACTAAAAACATTAAAAGTAGAAACAGAAATGAAACAAACCCTCAAACAACTGGGTGTGGTGGCTCAGGTCTGCGATCCCACCAGTTGGGAGGCTGAGGCAGTAGGAAGTGTGAGTTCGAGGCCAGCCTGGGATGTATGATGAGCCCCTGTGTTAAAACACAATTGTATTACAGGAAATAAGCATGTGGGGGCTGTTTCATATGAGCAGGCTGAGGAACGACCTCTGAAGGTAATAACTGAGCTGAGACTTGAGAAAAGCCGACTTAGTGCAAAGGCCCTGAGGCTAGAAAGTGCTTGATATCTTGTAGACCATGCTGTTGGTTTAATGAATAAACGGCCATACAGATGAAGCAAGACCTTTATTGAGGCTGACTTCAGTTTATCTCCATCCCTATCTGAAGTCTCTCCCATTCAGTAATCCAGTTTTTAAAAATATCTTTGGACAGAGAGATGACTCAGCAGTTAATAGTGTTTACTGTTTTTGAAGAGGACCCGAGTTCAGTTCTCAGCACCCAAGTCAGGCAGCTTACAATGGCCTGAAACTCCAGTTCCAGGGGGATTGGAGACTAAGCACCTGCTTTCACATTTACATACCTGCACAGAGACATGCACAAACACATTCTTTTTTTAAAGTCTCTTTGATGAGGTGAATATGATCAAAATGCATTATATACATGTATAAACTTTCAAAATATTTAAAAAACCTCTTTGATACATTGAAGTCCTCTTGCCTCCGAGCCTTTGCTTTTGTCATCCTGTCTCCTGGAATTCCTTTCCAAACACTGTCTCCTGCCTAGTCCTGCATCAATTATGACATCGGAATAACTTAAACATTATCTCTGAAAGCCTTCCCTGATACCCCTAACCCCAACCCCTGTGTCCCTCCTATGTTTTCTATTGGTTCTTAGGGTGACTTCTAATTATTTTAACCATCACTTTAGAGTTTTCCTCTTTGACTTGCGAGGTCTTTAAGGGCAGAAGAGGTTATTTTGTCTCTCCAAAATCTAATAGGATCTAGCACCCAGCATGATTGTGTCCCTCAAAGCCTATGTAGAAAACTTTTTATTCTTCAAGATGATGTTTTAGGAGGTAGGGCATTTGAGAGGTAATTAGGTTAAAGAAAAAGAGCCTTTATGAATGGGATCAATGTCCTTTTAAAAAGTCTCAATGATGGGTTCCACCATGTGAGCACACAGAAAGTACCATCTGCCATCTATGAAGTAGAAAGGGTTGTCTGCACCAACACTACATCTGCTGGTGTCTTCATCCTAGGCTTCCGGTACCTAAAATTTTGAGAAATTTCTGATGTGTGTGAGCTACCTATTTATATTTTTTATAGCAGCCCAAACAGACTAAAACAGCCTGCGTTGGAAATTACTCCAGTGTAAATTGACCAATCATGATCCAGGTAACTGTTCTAGTTCCCTTTCTGTTGCTGTGATGAAACACTCTAACCAAAAGCAGCTTAAGGGAGAAAGAGTTTGACTTAAACTTCTAGCTCACAGTCCATCTTTGAGGGAAGTCAGGGAAGGAACTCAAGCAAGGAACTTGAAACAGAAACCACGGAGGAACACTGCTTGCTGGCTCACTCACTCACTGGTATTTAACTAGCTTTCTCCTACGGCCCAGACCACCTGCTCAGGGAATGGCACTGCCCATAGTGGTCTGGGCACTCCTACATCAATGAACAGTTAAGACAATCCCTACAGACATGCCCAGAGAGCAACCTGATAAAGACAATTATTCAATGACTCTTTTTCAAGTGATTCTAGGCTGTGTCAACTTTACAGTTAATGCTAACTAGAATACCATTCTATCCCCTGAACTATGATTTTTCAGCCTCATGCTTTCAAGTCAACACATAAAACTATTGGCTGAGTCTGAATCATTCAAATGAAATGTTGAGACTTCTAACACATTTTTACTCCTCAATGTTCTCTTAATTAAGGAGGATAGGGATGCTGTTTAAAGAAACTGTTGACAGTTTCCCTGTAAAGAGAAAAAAGATCTATTCAATGATCCTGCCTGTGT
This sequence comes from Nannospalax galili, assembly GCF_000622305.1. NCBI lineage: Eukaryota > Metazoa > Chordata > Mammalia > Rodentia > Spalacidae > Nannospalax > Nannospalax galili. The sequence goes on from NW_008353921.1 coordinate 3,683,740, forward strand.
GAATTAGCCCACAAGGGAGTCTATATCTGGTAGGCTTTATTACTTTCCCAGGGAAGCTGAATAAATATTAAACATAACTTTGATGAAGCAGTTAACTTTGAAAGTTCTTAATGTCAGACTCACCTCCTGATCAAAAGTAGACCTAATCCAAATGTCCATCAGACTCTAAGTAGATAAATTAAAATGGGCAGCCAGAATGTATACAGTGGAACACACCTACTCCATTATGTTTGGTCAAAGTTTGCTGTTTATATTTGAATTAAATAATTTAAATCAGATTACAATTTTTTTAGTGATGCTATCACAAATCCCTAGTGGATACTCTAAAAACTTCTAAATGACTTTTAAAAATTATTTTTAAAAGTATTTATTTTTATTTTTATGTGTATGAATGTATTGGATTCCCCCAGAGTTGGAGTTATGGATGGTTGTTAGCCGCCATGTGGGTGCTGAGAATCGAACTGTATCCACTGCAAGAGCAGCCAGTGCTCTTAACTGCTGAGCCATTTCTCCTGCCCCTTATTGCTTTTTATGTGTATGAGTGTTTTGCTTCCACACATGTAAATGTACCACATGTGTCCAATGCATGTAAAGGCCAGAAATGGGCATCAGCTCCCCTGGAACTGGAGTTATGGATGGTTGGGGTTTCTGAGACCCCAACCCTGGTAATTTGCTGAGCCAGCCAGCCCCTTTGTGGCTATTCTTTTGGACAGTTCTTATAATAGGTTATTTCCAACACTGCAGACATTTGTATTGGGCAGTTCTGGGTGGAACATATTGAGGAAGAGAGGCCTTTGTCCACCAAGTGGAAAAACCCTAGAAGGGAACCACTGATGATGTTATGTTTGCCATTGTATATTGAGGCCAGAGTTCAAGTAGGTGAGCAGTAGAAAACCATGGAAACCCTCAGGCATGTGTGCCTGGAGCAACAACTCTTCAAACAGTAGAACAAGATTTAATTAACAGTTCTTAGGTGTGGTGGTGTACAGCTGTAATCCTACTGCACTTGGGACACTGCAGTGGAAAATCAGGAGGAAAATCAAGAATTCCAAGCCAGTCTGGGCTACAACAATGAGACCCATTCTCAACAAAAAGGCAAACTAATATATGCTAATAAAAAAAACTAAAAAAGGAGCTGGAGAGACGCCTCATGGCTCATTGGTTAAGAACACTGGCTGCTCTTGCAGAGGACCTGGGTTTGAATCCCAGCATCCACAGGCAGCTAACAACCGTCTGTAACTCCAGCACCAGGGGATACAATGCCCTTCTGTCCTCCGCGGGCATTGCATGACACGGGTGTGCCTACATACATGAAGGTATAACGCTCAGAAAATAAAAATAAATTTAAAAACTAAAAAAGAGAAAAAAAGCCTAAAGAGAAAAAACAAAAAAAAACCCGAAACTGAAAAAGAAAATTAAAAAAACCCAAATAAACAAAAAACCCTAAAAATAAAAGCAAAAAGCCCCCCCAATTCTTATGAAACAGGTGCTTCCGCTAGAAGCCTCATTATCTGAGAAATGGGGGGACCCGGAGGTGGGGTAGAAGTCTCATTATCCTTGAAATGGGGGGGACCCAGAGGTGGGGTCGGGGGAATGCAACTTCAGGCCAACAGCGAGTCAAGGGGGTCGCTAACACGCCAGCCGCCAGAGGGCGCTCTAGAGGCGCGGCTTCACCAGGGCACCACGTGACCCACGCCGCGCTTCTCTCCCCACCCCCTCCTCCTCGCGGCTCTATGGCGTTCCAGCGCGACTTCCGGTAGGAGCAGAAAGCGGAAGTGTAGGAGGGCTTGCGGGGCGGGCTCGAGGAGGGCCGGGAAAGGATGGATCTCTGAGGCGGTCTGGGCCGCTGCGGCAGTGCCATGGAGACCGTGCAGCTGAGGAACCCGCCGCGCAGGTGAGGGGAAGAGCGTGGGATGCGTAGGGAAGGGCGGGGACTGGCGGAGGGGAGCCGACCCTGTTGGAACTTGGCGCTGGAGGGACCCGCGGGGCCGAAGACCCTGCCGGAGGAGCACCTGCTGACGGACGGGTCGCGGGAGCATCCGACGCCGGCATGGACGCGGGCTTGGTTAGGGGAGCACTCACTTGGGGGACTCCTGAGCAGTGTTCGGACAACTTGGGGAGACGCCGTCCCAGGGGAGGCTCTCCGAGAAGGGAGCCGAGGAGACGGGTGAGGAGGCCCGGGCAGAGCCCGCGATGGCTGGCAGAGAGCTAGGGGGTGGACTCGGTGGGGCTCCCAAGTCCCACAGGAGTGCAGCTCTGATGCTGAGGCAGAACTGGTTTGCAACATTTATTGGAGGTCCATCCTATAGCTAGTAAGGGGTCCAGGTGGAATTTTAATGACCTGGTGGTCTGGTCCAAAGTCCCCGTTCTTACTGCCTTCCCCTGACGTCTCTCTGGAAGTACCAAGTTTCATGGGTCATTGTGTTGAGGGGTCTAGTAATGGAGAGGATTGGGGAGGATAGCATTTTCCAAGGATGTTCTCGGTGGGTTGAGGATGGCCCCTTTTATTTCTGATGTCCTGAGTAGTCGCCCTAATTTCTTAACATCCTTCTCAGCCCTTCAGAACTCAATATTGGGACGTAGATAAGGAAATAAAATGTCCCAGGATGAGCAAGCTGAGGTCCAGCAGTTTAGACACAGTGGATCCCAGCCAGACCTTTTCAAGCTACTGTTTTGAGACGCTCGGCTTCTAGCTGTTGTTGATCGAGATAAAAGTGACTAATCTAACCTAGGCAGTCTGAGCTCTTGGACTGGTTGCAGTCGTGTCACTGATTTCCCCTGTGGACGCCAGGGGCTTGGATCACTCTTCTTCATCTTGAGAAAAGTAGAGAGCAGAGACTGAGCAAGTCATGCTTCTCTGAGATGCAGTGTAGTTAAAACTTAGGTTTCACAGAGAAGACATCTGACTTCCTGCGGCAGAATGAACACTAAAATAGGAAGTGCTCAGTGTATGGGAGTGCCCCACCACCCAGAGGTGAAGGGAGGGCTTGAAAGCCTGGCCAGCACTCTTGGGGGTTGTTTGAAGTACACAACCGTGGAATAAGGCAAATAGCTTGTGGGGATGGGCTCATGATTCACTGCATAGTGTGTTTGGAGTAAGGGCCACGATTATTGCGTTCCTAGAATACCCTTTCAGGGCGCCGGGCTCTGCCCTAAGTGCGTTCCATGGCTCCTGTTGAACCATATGAAATTGTTATTTGACCTTTTTTGAACTGTAAAAATGGTACTGACTCGCTGAGCCTTCTCAAGTATATAAGGAAGGTAGCTTTATAACTCTGCTTTACAGATGATAAAGCCTACTTTATTGGAGGTTCCATAGTAAGAAGAGAGTTACCCTGGTGGTCTGGTCTGATACCCTTGCTGGTAACTGCTTAACTCTTGACATTTCTCTCGTAGTACCTTGCTTCATGGTCATCATATGTGGACCCTAGCGGATATTTACTATAGCACCACAGTGATCAATTATGCATGGACACTGCTCCTTTTCTTCTAAAATTCATTTTTTCTTCCTCTTTGGTTTTCTTTTTCAAAGACCTTCACTTAATGGAAATGAGAATTAGGAATCTGAATTTAGTTTCTGACTCGCTTTGTGTTGTGGAATCTTGGGCATAGGGGTAAATTTGTTTTTGTTTTTGTTTTTTTGCTTTCGACATTGCTCATTCCTAACACCTTTTGGATTTTGAAAAGTGTAATAAAGTGCAAGAGGAGCGTCACAGACTGAATTCTTTGCTGCCTGGTGAGGCCTTGCTCATTGCTAGCTAGTGGACTGCTTAGTTTTAATTTGCAGCAGAGTTTTAATATCATGTGTATTAATAGATTAGGACTGCTACCACATGAGCCACAGCTGGGTGGTTTAAACAACAGAAACAGATTTTCTCACTATTCTGGAGGCTGGAAGTTTGAAATCAAGTGTGATGGCAGAGTTGCTTTTTGAGGTCTTGCTCTTTGGCTTATAAATGTCCATCTTTTCTGTGTCTTCATATGATTGTCCTTCAGTACCTGTATGTCCTCGCCTGTTCTCTTACAAAGTCACCAGTCATCTGGGATTTGCGCCCATCTGATGGCCTCATTTTATTTTAATTATCTCACTAATGGTCCTTTCTCTAAATGCAGACTCATATTCTGAGGCTCTAATAGGATTTGCATAAATGAATGGAAGAGGGGGCACAGTTAATTCTGTTACCTCTTTTTGGTGGTTCTTTCTTTGTTTTGAGAGAGTCTCACAGTGTAGGGCAGTTCTCCTGCTTCAGTCTCCAGAGTGGTGATTACAGGGAGGAGCCACCAGGCATTGTTACTAAAACATTTCAGTTTATCCTTCATATTTAGTGTAATCTATATCAAATTCTGCTAGAGAGGTAGATATACATAAATACAGTGAGCCTTTTGAGAGTTCTGAGATGGGACAGAGGACTGAGAATTAGCCAGATCTCTGAGTGACCACTTAATAACATCATTTCTTGTGTTTGGATAGATATCTCTGTCTTTTGAGAGATTCAGATGATGTGCATTTCCAACTGTCTTAGCGCAGGAAATGCTCTTTGTATTCATGAGCTTGACATTTGTGCATGACTCAGTGACTGATGATAGATTGGTGTCTTCCATGGGAGTTAGTGGTTTTAAAATGTTACCATTAGGTAATAGTATAGTGGGAGACTTAGAGTGCATTCCTGGGATGCCATCCATGTGGTCATCTGACTTAGGAAAGGAACATCCACCAGTATTTGGTCATGTTCTTCTATTGGCCAGACCTGTTCATTACGAGCAAGAACTAAAACTGGGGTTGGATGCCCTTGCTTAGTGAACCACATCACCACAGTTAGGCCATTTGGGTAACAACAGCACATGTTCCCTGAAGACTCAGAATCACTTGGCAAAAGATTTTCCATAGAAATCTTATTTGTTGGTTACCTACTAATACACTTTATTTTTATTTACTTTTTTGGTCTTTTTGAGACAGGGTCACCCTGTAGCCCCAGTGCCTGGCACTTGCTATGTAGACCGGGCTGGCCTCGATCTCACAGAGACCTGCCTGCCTCTTCCTCCCAAGTGGTAGGACCAAAGGCGTGTGCTGGCTTACCAATACGTTTTAGAGGGAATTTTACTTTATTTTGATAACTCTGAGATTGCTATTAAAGTTGATGATTGCCATCCCTACATTGTTTAATCCATTTAGAAAATGTTTTCTGACCATCTCTTGGTTACTGGGCACCAGAGATGTAAGCTCCTTTAAGTTTACATTGTTTTAAATAACTCTAGATCAAAGACAGAACAAAACAAAACCCTCCCACTTAGGTTGTTTAAAAGAGGAATGCTAGCAATCATACTGTTTGTCAAAGTATTATCAGAGTCTTGCAACTGTATCTTATGGCAGTGGCCATTTCCTCTGTTGTGTGATCTCTGAAATAGTGACTTTTGCTTTTGTTAAACTATAAGAGTCCATATTTCAAAGAAACACATTTGATCTTCTTTATATAAGCTGTTTATAAGGTTTGTACTTGATTAATGAGGTATTGTCCTTTGTGCATGCAATTATTATTGGGGTTTTACCAGAAAAGCCCCTGCCGTATGAGCTCTTGACTTAATTTCTGAGTTCATAGAAATTTCAGTTCTGATGTTTGAGAGGAGTTTCACTTCAGCCCTTTTTGTCTGGAAGCTGAGGGTTTTTATGAAGTCATTGGAATTTCATTTTTCAGATCTTTGAGTTTTCAAATGTCAGTGTAGTCAGTGTGTTAAGTTGATCTTTAAGTCAAGGCACTGACTTTCTACGCTTCTCCATTTCTCTGTGTTCAAAAAATTCCCCAGGATTGCCCTTTGTGCTCAGGGTTTAACGGTAGGTATACTTGATGTAGTCAGGCTTTTTTTCTACTTCTGACTTTTTAAAATTTTTTAAAAAATTTTATTTTATGTGTATGCGTGTATTGCCTACATGTAGGTAAGTGCACCTGTGTCATATACTGCCCAAGGAGGCTAGACGAGGCTGTTGGATCCTCTGGAACTGGAGTTACAGACAGTTGTTAGCTGCCATGTGGGTGCTGGGATTCGAACTCGGGTCTTCTGCAAGAACAACCAGTGTTCTTAACCACTGAGCCATCTCTCCAGCTCCCTGACTTTTCTATTTTTAGTTCAAGTAATTTTCTTACAAGAATTGGTGTTGTTTAACCAGCTTAAAACTTTATCTTCATAAGAAATTTAGTGTGGCTGCTATCCCATTTCACCATTTCCTGAGCTGTCTTGTCTCTGTTGTCTTTTGTAGTTTCAGGAAACCATTGTGTGGAACACACACACACACACACACACACACACACACACACAGAGAGTCTATAATAAACTCTTTAAGCCTGTTAATAATTTTCAGAGGTCTCAAATTTTTAAAAATGTTGAGCCAAGCATGGTGGTACATGCCTTTAATTCCAGCACTCAGGAGATTGAGGCTGGAGGATCTCTGAGTTCAAGGCCAGCTTGGTCTACATAGCAAGTTCCAGGCCAGCCAGGGCTATGCAGTGAGACCCTGTCTCAAAACAGCAACAACAACAACAACAAACTTGTTGGTGTATAACCTCTCATGTTTATTATGATTGTCTAGCATGGTCGTAAAATTTGAACTGCCTGGAAGTTCTTCTGAGTGGCCCATGTGCTTTTGATTTTTGACACTAGTCAAAGGCACATGGCTGTTCATGGAGGTTCTTAGAATGTTTAAACTCCCTTCTGTCAAGTTATTTTTTACTTTTACTTAGTCTAAATGTGTGCTTTCCATTTTCTGATTTGGTGTTATATATAGAACTTACATGAATAGATAAAATTACTCAAAACTTTTGCTAATAAAACTTTTGCTGTATGTTTCTTAGTCCCTAGTCCAATTCGGGTTTACATACATAGCCATTAAACATCTTTTCTGAAGAGATAGTGATCGATTCCATTTTAATTCATTGAATATCAAGACTTAAGTAAATTCTAAAGAATTTACCTTTTGTTTGAATCTGCACTATAGCCTTTCAGCCATGTGACATTTCATTTTCTGTATAAGTTTTCTAACCACGGAGAACTTGGGATCACTTAAGGCAGTGTAAACCACTGTAGGACAGCTTCTGTTGCCAGAAAATTCATACATATGTTGAACCGAAGCTGAGTCTTGGCAGTTCTTCATTTCCTGGTCCAGAATGTTCTCATTGAGTGACCCAGAAAGTTTAATCTCTCCTACAGAACAATCGATTAGTGTCCCTTAAAAGGCCTTAGAGTCAGTCGTGGTAGTGCACATCTATAATCCTAGCACTTGGGAGGCTAAGGCAGGAGAATTTTAAGTTTGATATCAACCTGGACTGTAATAGAGAGACATTCTTCCCCAACTCAAAACAAACAAAAAGTCTTAGGATGCCTTTATTACTAGTAGAGAAATTAGACTTTGTAGATAAATTCTTAGGATGCTAATTGCAAAATAAACAATGTATTTTATTTTGTAGCTATAAGTAAGATGTATTTTGTGTTTGTGTTTCTTCGTCCACAGGCAGCTGAAAAAGTTGGATGAAGATAGTTTAACCAAACAACCAGAAGAAGTGTTTGATGTCTTGGAGAAACTTGGAGAAGGGTGAGTATAGATAAAATGCAGGTGGATCATTGGGTCCCAGTTTTTTTCCTGCCCCAGTAGCTGAAGGTTATGAACTTCTTAGTGTGATAAAGCCCAAGCCTTTAGAAAGTAGGTAATGTCAGCATGACTCTTAAGTGGGAGTTAAAATTACCGCTTGAAATGCCTTTTCATGAGTCTAAGGAGAGATCTAGTGATTTCTGGTATTTTTATTTTTTTTTTATTTTCTTATGTAAACAGAAAACACTAATTAGCTTACAATTTATTTTTTAAAATTTTGTTTTTTTTTGAGAAAGGGTCTTACTGTGTAGTTTTGGCTGACCTGGAACTTGCTACGTAGACCAGGCTGGCCTTTAAACTCACAGAGATCTGCCTGCCTCTGCCTTCTGAGTGCTGGGATAAAAGGCATGTACTGCCACGCCTAACTACATTAAAAAAATTTTTTTTTTTTGGTCTTTTTGAGACAGGGTCACCTTGTAGCCCCAGCTGGCCTGGAACTCACTATGTAGACCAGGCTGGCCTTGAACTCACAGAGGTCCACCTGCCTCTGCCTCCCGAGTGCTGGGATTAAAGGTATGCGCCACCACACCTGGCAGGAATACCTTTTAAGTTTTGTTAACTTTTGAACATATAACTAAATTAATATGATTCAAAGATAGTTTATAAATATGTAAATAGATGTATCTGTATGTAAATTTTTAATCCCTTAGGAATACTTCTAATGACTGTAGTTTTTTGTGGTTTTTTTTTGAAGACGGTCCTGGGGTCAAATGCAGGGCCTTATGCATTGCTAGGCAACTGCTAGGCTGCTGACCTATCCCCTCTCCCCCGACTGTTTTGAGAGTTTAGTATTATTTATGTTTAATGTAGTTTTGTAGTAATGTAAGTGCAATCCTGGTTACATGGAATAGACTCTCATGGATTACCTCCTTGTTAAAAACATTAGTCTTTAACTTTCTGTTAGTTGGAAAAATACTCTTTGGAATGCAGCAAGAAATGAAGCAGAGAAGGGAAGGCAAATACAACACGAGCTGCGCTGCGACAGGCTGAGGCCGAAGGTTGAAGACTGCCAGTTGAAAGCGTCGGTGAAGGTGTGAGGTGGTGACAGTTGCTCTGCATCTTTACCTGCTCATTTTAGTTTTAGCTTAGTATTCTTGCTCTTTTCCTGAAGGCAGTGTACCCATGCTCCTTCATCTACCAGTGCTCAGAGGTTGTACTTGAGCTATGATACAGGCTGATGGGTATCATTACATATCTAACTTACTTTTTCCTGTTTTTAATAAAAGTATGTTCAGTGATAAGAGCATGTGCACTCAGGTGACACAGAACTGGGTGAAAAGACTATTTATTAGTTTTAGCAGATGGGCTTATATAATATTACGGAGTCTCACAGCCCTTATCTATAAAAAGTAGAGATCATAACAGTATCTTATGACATGGGGTCATGGAATGTATTGTATGGAATCATTGGGGTAAAGCACTAAGTACAGGGATTGTTACATACTAAGAGGTCAGTAAGTCTCAACTGTGATTATTTTTAAGTTGTATCCACCGAAGCATTTTTCAGGCTTTATGACAAATTAAAATTAAATCTTAACTCTTAAGTGTCATTATAAGGACCCTTGCTTGGCTTGATTTGATTTAGGAAATGTCAAAACTATAGGCAGAATATTTCAGGAATATAATGTGAGAAAAAACCAAGCTAATTGTGGTTTTCTAAAAAATTGTGTTTTAGATATGGATGTCTTCAGCAAAAGACGTGGACATTTCCCTCAGAGATGTCATCAGGGAAGGAAGGAAGGCTTTGGAGCCTCTCTCATACTGTCATCTTGAATTTTTAAAGACAACACAGATAACTTGGGTTTCTGTCATCCTGAGTTCATGAACCTGAGCAAGTTTCATGGAACTAGCATGATCCTGAAGGAAAAGCTTAACTGCAGTTCTCTGATACACAGTGCCATGCCATCGTCACATGTTTAGAGTGAATGGATTGTGATTTCTCAATGACCGGTGGCTTGTTTTCAAAATGAGCTGAAGCACTACTGGATTCTGGAGCTGCAGTGTGCTGTCTGTGGAGGAAGTCATGCGGATCTGTGGCAGAGTGGAGTCACCGCTTGAATCGAGAAGAGGAGAAGAGTGGAGAACATGTCGAGTGTTTGGAATGGGAACCTAGCACCTTTCCTTTGTTACACTTGAAGTTATACACATCGACTCATTCCAGTTTTTCTTTTTGCAGTACTAGGGTCTCATGTACTCTAGGCAAGTGCTCTACCACCGAGCTATTTTTATCATAAGGTAGTAATAAATTATACCCATGGTTTCTTAGCCAATGAGTGTGATTGACAAGGAAGACTTGTACTCAGGCTGGCCTCAGATGCCGTATTATTTCCTTTTTCTGTATCCTTGCCTTCACGGCTTGTTTGAAACACCACCTTCATTATGCTTATTTTCTCCAGTTACAATTTATTGAATCATTTAGTTTACATTGTAGGGACTCAGGTCTCATGGGGCTTGCCTGTATGTGGGTGTCTTATTTTTCTCATTGTTGTGATGAAATACTTGACAAAGGCAACTGAAGGAAGGAAGGAAGGAAGGAAGGCTATATTTCTTCTCATTGTTGGAGAGGATACAGCCCAATGTGGTGGCAGGACTGGCTTGCAGCTGTAGCAGTGGGAGCATGAGGTAGCTGGAGGACTAGGAAGCAGGGTTCTGGCTAGGCACAAGAAGGTCACCCCTCATCAACCCACTTCTCCAGTCAGGAGCTACCTCATAAAGGTTCCACAGCTTCCCAAAGCAGTGCCACCAGCTGCTAAGTGTTGAGACCAAAGAGCCTGTGGGGGCATGACATTCAACTGAATAACATGATTGCTGAGGCCTTAAGTCTAGATAATGATCCATGTAGTATGTGGGATCATGAAGCTTTGTTCATTGTTCATGTGATCTGCTAGAGTTTTCTTTGCTATCAGGATAGCATAGGGAAGTATGGATATTGTGTTGGTCATGATTGCTGAATGAATCCTTTTGGAGGCCTTGCTTTTCTATTTGTACTACATAAGAACAATGAATAAGGGCAGGTGTGGTAGTGCACACCTTTAACCTCAGCACTCAGGAGGCAGAGGCAGGCAGATCTCTGACATCCAGGCCAACCTGGTCTACATAGAGAATTCCAGGCCAGATGAAGCCAAAGGGAGACCCTGTCTCAAAAAAACAAAAAAGGAATAATAATAAATAAAAATTTTGTTAAATATTTAGTCTCAGGGCTAAGGACATAGTAAAGTGCCAGAAGACCTGAAGTCTGATCTTCAGAAGCCGTGTTAAAACAAGCCAAGCCTGGTGGCATGCACTTGTAATCCCAGTGCTGGGGAAGGCAGAGACAGGCAGATCCCTGGGGCTTGGTCAGATGTGGCCTATTTGGTGAGTTAATAGCACTTCGTTTAATTCCAGGGCTACATGATGAGACCATGTCTCTCTGGCATGGGTCCAGAGCTGGACTGTGGGCTAAAACCTCTGAAACCATGAGCTGAAACAGTTCATCCTCTAAGTTGCTGACATCAAGTATTTTGCCACAGCCACTAAAAGCTTGACTAATAAATACAGTATTTGTTTGAAATTTCCAAAACATTGAAAGGAGAGAATAACATCCTTGAAATAACATCAGATTATTTATATGACCAGCGAGCTCAGTGAAAAAATTAAAGTTTAGGAATCTCACATTTCAATGACATTGAAAACTATAATTGCAGTTTAAAAGCCCAATAATTAGATAAAGGTAAGCTAGACAAGCTAAAAAGGATGTGCTAATTAAAAGAAAGAAATGAGACTAATTACAAAGTGGAGGACAACTGTAGTGTTGGGAGATGGCGTAGGTTGAGTGGTTCAGCGAAGGTTCAGCAAGGACTCTGGAAGATGAAATTAGAAGACAGATGAAATAAAGAGAAGTTGGAGAAGTTTCATACACAAAAGATTTCCTACTGAGCCCTCGGAAGGAAGACACGACGTGCCAAACAAATCAACTCCTAGTTATTCGGAAATTGTGGAGTGCTAAAACATGGAGCGTTCTGGAGAGACTATGAAGAATGTGACTCTAATAAGACTTCTCAGCAACAATAGATGCTAGGAAACTGCAGTGTACGTGCTGAGGGAAAGAATTCTGCATCCAACAAAACTCATCCAGCATGAAGCTGAAACATATTTTTCCATGTGTGAGATCTAGTGTATAAACAGTGCTTTTGGTTGGGAGTAACAGTGTAGTTGCTAACAATGACTAATCTGTAAAGGCTGTTAGTAACAGACTAACAAGTTTTAGGGTAGGTTCTAGAAAGGATGACTTGATAATGGTTTGGTCTGGATGGTTGTCATAGTCACAGGATGTTTATATTGCTTTTCAAGCATCTTTGCTTGTGACTGTAACCAAAGCAAGAAACCAGTGGCAAGTGACAGTAGATAGCCCTTGTTTGCTTGTCTCACCTGGGAAGCAAATCTGCCAGAAACCTTCAGAATTCCAGTCACATAGTTCAGAACTAGAATAGATGCTTGCTGCCAGTTCAGCCAGTGGCTGGCCTCCCTGTCATGATTTATCCCTCAGAATCAACATAATGCTCTCCCAATTCAGGGCTATTTTAGCAAGCAAGAAAGGATGGTGCCTGGGCCTTCCACACACCCAGCAGTCCGTTCTGTGGTAAAACGTTATTTGATGCCGTATCGAAGCATCTTTTTATTAGTTTTTTAAAATTTTTTTTTTTAAAGTTTGATGAATTATTTTGTTATTTTATGTTTCTGTGTCTTTCCTGTTTGTATGTAAGTGTACCATGTGGGTATCTGTTGCCTGTGGAGCCAGAAAAGGGCCTTGGATCCCCTGGAACTGGCGTTACAGAACGTTGTGAGCAACCACATGGATTCTGGGAACCAAACTGGGGTCTGCTTCAAGAACAAGTGCTCTTAACCATGGAGCCATCTCTCCAGCCCCTTTTTACTAGCCTTTAAGTAGAATGGATTCTAATAGAACTTTTTATGTGTTCTGCATACATAGATTTTCAAATGTTTTACCCATTTTGACATTGAAATAATTTCTTAGCATCTTTTTGGCAGCTAGAATATTCTGTTATTTTGATATCTCATGTCATACTTGTGATTTTCTTTTCACCAAGAAAATATGCAGAAAAGGTGTATTTTGGAGATTTGAAAGGTGATTTTTTCATTATTTCACTGAGAGCTGTCCATGATTCTAATAATGGAAAATATATATATATAAAAGATTCTGGTGGTAACATGCTTGAGCATCATAACTGCCTTGTAAGGCAGTTTGTATCTTTTGTCATTCTGTGGATGAGAAAATTGAGGTGTAAGACAGCTAATTATAATATGTAATAGCTAGTGAGTTGTGGTGGTAGGACTCACTCTTCTATCTTGAGATTCTAAATGTAATGTTCTTGTAGCACACAAGTTGAATGAACATAAACTTTATTTTTTGATAATAAGCTTATCAGGAGATGTGAAATAGAAGATTTGTGTATGCACTGTTCATCTGATATCAGCATGAAAGAAGCTTAGATTTTAATTAGTTTCCATAATATTTTAAGCATAGCAAGTAAGGTGAGAAAGGACAGAAAGACCTGTGGTAGCAGAGTGGCTGCGAGAAAACACAAAGCTTCTGTGTTGTACCTGGTGTAGGTGTGGGGAGAGAGCAAGCATTGCACTCAGACCACAGAGCTTCAGATCATATACTGATCATGTGTTTGACTTTGGGTAATTCATGTCACCTCTCTGAAATGTTTTAACATTTACTTGTGAAACAATCGCTTTATTTTAAAAAAGAATAAGCTGTGATGTACAGTTTATAGCAACCATCAGGGACACAGTGCATGGAAAATATTGTTTGGCAATAATGCATGAGGTCAGCTGTGATTTCTCTTTGGGTGTGTGGTGCTAGGGATCAAACCCAGGGTCTTGTACATGCTAGACAAGTGTTCTACCACTGAGCTGCACTGTAATCCCTACATGTGAGGTTTTAAGGTTCCATCTTCTCCCCCAAGTACTTTAGTTCTCTTAGTTTTCAAATGTAGCCACGCTTATATGGAGTAGGCGCTTAGGAATATGCAGTAGAGCGAGTTGCTTGTATTATACCCATTCCTAATCTTGGTCTGCTTTGGTTTTATTAATGTTCTCTTTCCCCCAATTGCAGGTCCTATGGCAGTGTATACAAAGCTATTCATAAAGAGACTGGCCAGATTGTTGCTATTAAGCAAGTTCCTGTGGAATCAGACCTGCAGGAGATAATAAAAGAAATTTCAATAATGCAGCAGTGTGACAGGTAAAAACATGTGGCTTTCTTTGGACAGAACCTGGTTTGAGGGTTGCTGTGATATTTTGATTATTCAAAACTTACAGATTGATTTATGAAACATTTTGCAGAAAAAAAGAGGTCAATAGAATCATACATTTTTTTTCCCTCTGAAAATACGATGAAAATGCTTGTATTTTTTTTTTTTTTCTTTATCAGTTAGCTCTTAGAAACTAGAAAGAAGAGGCAGGTGGTACTGACTTTTTTTTTCCTTTGATAATGATCTCTTTTACTTCCTATTGAGAACCCCTTTCTGTGGAGATAACTAAGACAAATTTAAATGTTTTTAGCTCTAGAAATCATAGAATATTAGATTGATCTATATAAAGAATATTTGTTTAGGTATTACTATTCCTTCTTTCACCTTACAATTTTTTTCAAGCTGGGAGTGTTGAAATATTTTTTTGAGGAACTAAGATTTGTCAAATGCTGTAAGCAGGAAGTTGGCCCAGAAGTCGACCACAGAAAAGCACGTGGTTTGCTGTGAAGTTCCATGACAATGGGGGTTGGTCACTGGTGGACCAGCACTGTTTTGATAGGAGGGAGCAGTGAAGGGCAGGGCTAAGTCTAGGGAGTTAAGTGGGGCAAGTTTTGCACTTGAGGCTGCAGTCTTCCTTCTGAGGCTGTTTTGGTCAAATCAGTTTCTTGCTCCAATAGAGTAAGTGAGGGAGATTGATTTTCTTAGTTATTTTGCAGGAAATCTGAAGTCTTACTGACTTTGAAATAACAGTAATTGGGTGCCTGGAGAGATAGCTCAGCGGTTAAGAACACTGGTTGTTCTTGCAGAAGACCTGAGTTCTAATCCCAGCACCCACATGGCAGTTAACTGTCCATAACTCCAGTTCCAGGGGATCCGACAGCCTCTTCTGACCTCCTCGGGCATTGCACAGCACGAGTGCACTTACCTACATGCAGGCAATACATGCATACACATAAAATGAAAAAAAAAAAAAAACCCACAGGAATTGCTCTTCCCTCCCTCCCCTCCCCTCCCCTTTTTTCCTTTTCATGGTTATTATCTACTATACAAAACCTCCATTTTTCCTGACGAGATTGGCTAGAATTAAGCTAGCAGTTTTTTATTTTCTTTTTGTTTTTTGGTCTTTTAAAGACGGTCTCCCAGTAGCCTCAGCTGGCCTGGAACTCACCACCATGACTGGCAGTTTTTTTCTTTTTTAAAGATAGGGTTTCACCCTGTAGCCCTGGCTGGCCTCAGACTCATAGAGATCCGCCAAGCTCTGCTTCTCCGGTGCTGGGTCTAAAGGCGTGCGCCACCATGCCTGGTGATTTAGCAGTTTTTCTTTTCCTCTGTATCATCACTTAAGAAAATTCTTTCTAGCTGGGCGTGGTGGCACATGCCTTTAATCCCAGTACTCGGGAGGCAGAAGCAGGTAGATCTCTGTTTGAGTTTGAGGCCAGCCTGTTCTATATAGCAAGTTCCAAGCTGGCTGTGGCCACAGGGAAACCCTGTCTCTAAAAAAAGAAAAGGAAAGGGACGAAAAAAAAGAAAAACAAGACCTCTTTTTAATTGGCAAATTGGGACTTTATCCAAACAGTAGAGAAATAGTTCTAGCTAAGGAAGAAATATTTTGAAGAGCTTACTCTTTTTTAAGTCTTCTAAGGAAGACAAAGAACAGAGTCCTTGTGCTTTGTGAGTTTTGCTTTATTTTCACATCATTGTCCTTTGAGTGTGGGGTAGGCTTGGGGGACATTTGCTTTGTTTACTAGAAGCAGCAACTGGGATAAGAATCTTAATGTTCTCCTTCCACTTTCTGGGAGTTTATAGGCCAGGCATATGTATGAACAGGAAATGTAGCTGACAGTACAAGACTGGATGGAATATGTCCAACAGTGTGCACTGGACTGTGAAGTAGTTATTCATAGGCTGTAAATGAGGAGTGGGTGAGAGCACAAGGGGGATGCTGAGTCTTAGGGACTCTGTTATCTGTTGTTTTTGTTAATTTTATGTGGTGTTTCTCTTTTGTTGCTGCTTGACTGTATCCCAAGGATGAAGGGCTGTTTGAAATTGAGTGTCAATGAAATCAGGGTGGTTTTAGCAGCTTTGGTTGCTATGCAGCCATGTCTGGTAATGATCCAGCATCCCTAATGCTAGTTGTCAGAGGTCAGATTATTCCATTTACTGGGATGCTGGACTTCTGAGATATTTCTTATTTGGTATCTCCAAATTGAAGACCAGATTCAATCCTGAATATTTTTTCTTTATATTAGTTAGTGATGTCATTTTTTTGTTCTTGTTGCCAACCAAGTATAATATGACATTTTAGAAAAAAAGGACATAAAAAGATGGAAGTAAGATCACACAACCATCATTGCTAAATGTTCCTTGATACACATCTTTCCTGGTCTCTTCGAGGAATCTTATTGTGGTTACTATTTTACAAACTGTATATTCTTTTTTTTTTTTTTTGGTGTTTTTGAGACAGGGGCTCCCTGTAGCTCCAGCTCCAGCTGTCCTAGAACTTACTGTGTAGACCAGGCTGGCCTTGAACTCACAGAGAGCCACCTGCCTCTGCCTCTGCCTCTGCTTCCCCAGTGCTGGGACTAAAGGCGTGCACCACCATGTCCAGCCTACAAACTATATTCTTACACATCAGATATTCCTCTAACATTATTCATGGGCTCATGGTGTTTCACGTATGGGTGTCTCATCGTACTGGGAAGTCATTGAAATGGTATTTCTTATCTGTGATTCATTTCTTTTCTGAGGATAAATTGTATGCTTAGAAATGCATTGTACCCAGCTGGGCGTGGTAGTGCATGCCTTTGATCCCAGCACTTGGGAGGCAGAGACAGGTGGATCTCTGTGAGTTCATCAAGGCCAGCCTGGTCTACATAATGAGTTCTACTCCAGCTGGGATAACAGGGAGACCCTGTCTCAAAAAAAAAAAAAAAGAAAAGTAATGCATTGTACCCATTTTTTTATACTTCTGTTACTACATATAAGAAAAGTTATCTCATTTCATGTTTTTATCAGGAGACTGCTTATGTTAGCCCTAGCTAGAAATAATTCATCTTTTGGTATGAGAAGTTAGTTTTCACACACTTAACAGAATGCACTGAGATACTTGAAGACTGTTCTCTGCTAACTGGTGTTGTGTCTCTCTCCAGCCCTCACGTAGTCAAATACTATGGCAGCTATTTTAAGAACACAGACTTGTGGATTGTTATGGAATACTGCGGGGCTGGGTCTGTGTCTGATATCATTCGGTTACGAAATAAGACGGTAAGTGTACCCTCCAGAAGAGTGCTGCTCAGCCGGCGTGTTTATGCCATCTTTTCTCTGGCTTCTGTTCATGTGCTCCTTCTGCTACCATCTTTAGAGAAGTGACTGTCAAATGTCTCCTTTTCCTTGGTTCTTTGCTCTTCTTTAACGCCCCCCACATCCCCAAAAAAGGGACAGGATCTTACTATGAACCCAGACTGGTCTCCAACTTGCTATTTAGTCCAGGCTGGCCTTTTACTTTCAATCCTTTGCCTCACCAAGTGCTAGGATTGCAGGAGTGTGGTTCTATGTTCAGTTTTCCTGTTTGCCCTCCTAGATGTGACAGTTTTGTCATCAGCTCATTTCAGTGATTGTTTGAACATTTTTCATATTAGGGGGTAACAGTGATTATCAAGTGAATTTTAATTACTTTTTGCTTTTTGAGACAGGGTCTCATAGTGCAGGCTAACCTGGAACCATCTGTGTAGCCCGTTAGCCTTGTGTTCAGAATCCTTCTGTCTCATTCTTCTTACTATCCCCAGATATTATAGAATGAATTTTAAATGTTTAATTTTGAATTTTAATTTTCCTCCTACCCAGTATGTTCACAGAGTAATTTTTATTTGCTGTTAAACAGAATAATCCCATTATAAGGAGTATTTGTTATTACTGTGATTACTGGATAGGACCTAATAGACATGGGTTCTAATTCTGTTTCAGTTGCTTAAACAAAGTTTAATCTTTTTGGCCTTTTTGAGTCAGGAGCTCCCTATAGCCCTAGCTGGCCTGGAACTCAATGGATCCACATGCCTCTGCCTCCCAAGTGCTAGAATTAAAGGCGTGTGCCACCACGCCTGGATTTGTTATACATTTTAACTGTCCAATAGGACAGCCACTGACCAAGAGGACTTACAGTGTGTCTTTTGTGAATTAGGGTGCATAATATCTTCTGTACATATAAATACACTCTTGAGTTTGAGGAATTATTACTAAAGAAATATAAAAATCTTTAATTTCTAGCCGGGCGTGGTAGCGCACCCTTTAATCCCAGCACTTGGGAGGCAGAGACAGGCAGATCTTTGTGAGTTTGAGGCCAGCCTGGTCTACATAGTGAGTTCCAGGACAGCTGGGGCTACAGAGAGACCCTGTCTCAAAAAGACTAAAAAAAAAAAAAAAAATCTTTAATTTCTCGGGGCTGGAGAGAAGGCTCAGCCGTTAAGAACACTGGTTGTTCTTGCAGAAGACATGGGTTCGAATCCCAGCACCCACATGGCAGTTAAAAACTGTCTGTAACTCCAGTTCCAGGGGATCCGACAGCCTCTTCTGTCCTCCGCAGGAAGTGTACGACACGGGTGCACTTACCTACCTGCAGGCAATACATGCATACACATAAAATAAAAATAATAAATAAAATATTTAAAATCATGCCGGGCGTGGTGGTGCACACCTTTAATCCCAGCACTCGGCAGAGGCAGGCGGATCTCTGCCACTTCAAGGCCAGCCTGGTCTACATAGTGAGTTCCAGGACAGCTGGGGCTACAGGGAGACCATGTCTCAAAAAGACCAAAAAAACATATATATAAGTCTTTTACTTCTTAAATGTTGATCACATGGTAAATGATACTATATTAAGTGTGGTAACCCAGCCTTGGAAGGTCAAACACCGCATGTTCTCGCTCCTGTGCAGATCTTAGGTTATTTTTGTATATGCATATCCATGGAGGGGGTAGATGCCAGGAAACTGGAAAAGGGGCTATGAGAGAGAAAAGCAGTACTGTCAGCAGAAAATTACCCTATAATTAAATCTCAATAAATGTTATCTATATTGCATTTAAAATCTGAAATGGTCATATTAATTGGATCAGCATCTGACCATTTATGAGATATTTTAAATTCTAATTATGTTTTGTTCGGAATTGCTTTCAAATTTACTTCCATATGCATTTCTTCTTCTGATTAGTAGTACTGCTAAAACGTTGTGGTATTATGCTTTTGTACATTTCCATACAGCATTGAGTTTCATTTTAAATTTTATTTTGATGCCTTTCATAGTCTTTATTAGTTCTCATATAAATTACTTTCTTTTATTTTGTTAGAGTTTATGCCAGTACAGGTTGGAGCTGGGTATGGTGGCACAGGCCTTTAATCCCAGCACTGGGGAGGAAGAGGCAGGCAGATCTCTGTGAGATCACGGCCAGCCTGGTCTACATAGCCATGCCAGTTGGGGCTACAGAGAGGTCTTGTCACAAGTAAAACAAAACAAAACAAAACAAAAAGTACAGGTTGGATCGTTCTAATCCAGAATCCTTTCCTTTAGATTCATTGCATACTTCTTCGGAATATGAGCTGTTTGTCATACCAGGAACTGTGTGAGACTTTGTTGATGGATTGTGTTTAGGGCTTGGGTCTAATCTTCGGTCAACATGCAGTCAGGTCAGATGTTATGTACCCGTCTTCAGCATTCTGAGTTTTATTTAGTCATGGTCATGCAGTTGTTATTTTGTCAGTACCCACTATGTGTCAGTGGCTTTACTGATGCTAGGGATACAAAAGCAAGCAAGTCAAAGTTAATTCGGAAGACAACATACAAACAGGCAGTCAAATACTGCATAGTGTGTCAGACTGTCGCTACGCTGACTAGGTGAGATAGTGAGCTAGAGAGTGATCTAGCAACCCAGTAGGAAAAGCCTCTGCTTTTCTGATGAGACACCTGGGCAGAATGTGAGGAAGCAGACAGCACTGCTCTACCGATGAAGAGCAGTGTAGGCAAAGGATGGGCAGGGGAAAGGAACCAGAAGGACGCGTGCTTGCAGGGAGCAGCAAGGGGACCAGGGCACTGGGACGGAGCCCCGAGGACCGTTTGGGTGTGACTTAATGTGTGATGAAATAGAATTTCAACTTACTGTTGTTTTTTTTTTCCAGTTAACAGAAGATGAAATAGCTACAATATTACAGTCGACTCTTAAAGGATTAGAGTACCTTCATTTTATGAGAAAAATACACCGAGATATCAAGGCAGGAAATATTTTGCTAAATACAGAAGGGCATGCAAAACTTGCAGATTTTGGAGTAGCAGGTCAACTTACAGTGAGTAGAAATGCTAACTTGTGTTGACACTGGCTCTGTCCTGATTAAAGGCAGTGCCTCTGCCCCTGGCTTACCTTCTTAACTTCTGGTGTTATCCTGTTTCTTTCCATTCTTCTGCTTCTGGTGTTACATCTAAGAAGACGTTACCACATGGAGATCTTCCACGTCCTACAGGTTTAGCTCTTCCGTTTATGTTTGTGATATGTTTAGAGTTTGTTTTCATGATGTGAGATAGATGCCCGGATTCTTTTGTGTGTTGGTAACTGGCTATGGACCAATTATTTCAATCATTTGTTGAAGACACTTTAATTTCTCTTTTGTTGATCTGTATATTGGTACTTGCTGAAAGTGCATAGATGGCAAATGTGTGGCTTTATTTCTGGGTTTTCAGTTGTGTTCTGGTGGCCTTCCTCATCACCTTGTCCAGTGTTCTGCTGTACTGAGCATAGCTTTGTAGAAAGTTTTGACATGGGTTAAATGTGAGACCTTCAACTTTGTTCTTGTCTTTCAAGATTGTTTTGGCTCTTCTAGGATCCTTACATTTCTGTGTGAATTTTAGGATTAGTGGGGCAGTTTTGTAAATGTTATCATTGGGATTTTTGATAGATGTTGCAAAAATCTATCAAAAATAGATCAAATCCTAAATCAATTTGAATATATTACTATCTTAATGTTAACCCTTCTACTCTGTGAAACCAAGGTGCCCTTTCATTTGTTTAATCTTTTATTTTTTCAGCAGTATTTTATAATTTACAATGTACAATTTTTTGTGTTAATTTGGTTAAATTCATTCCTAAGTGGTTTATTCTCTTTGATTCCGTTTTTTTTCTTTTTTTTTTCCAGTCTTTTTGAGACAGTCTCCCTGTAGCCCCAGCTCGCTTGAAACTCGCTGTGTAGACCAGGTTTGCCTTAAACTTACAGAGATCCTCTGGTCTCTGCCTTCCAAGTGCTGGAATTAAAGGTGTGGGCCACTACACACAGCACTTTGGTGCTGTTTTAAGTAGAATGTTTTAATTCTTATTATATAGGAGTACAATAGATTTTTATATATTGTTTGGCAACTTTGCTGAACTTGTTTACTACTTTTAAAAATATTTAATTAAAAAAATTTGTGTGTATGTGTATATGATATGTATGTGTGCATGCATCTGTGTATGGAAGTGTAGTGTGGGTGCCTGTGTGCCGTGGTGTGCATGTGGGGGTCAGAGAGTAACCACTAGTGTCAGTCTTTGTCTTCCATCTTGGGTGAGACGGGGTTCTTTGTTGTTGACTGCTGTGGAACTTGGGACTCTCCTGTCTGTACCTTCCATGCCCTGTAGGAGCATGGAGATTACAGATGTGCTACCAAGCCTAGTGCTTTCTGGGTTCTGAGGATCTGAACTAGGGTCCTCAGGCTTGCATGGCAGATCTTCTACCCACTGAGCCATCTCCCCAGCTCCTACAGCTTCTTTTACCCACAACACTTTTATAGTGAAATGTATTATTTTACAAAAAAAACCATATTTTTTTCTTGACTAAAAGTGAGACCATAGTCTAGAAAATGAGCTGGCCGGGCTCCTAGTACGCCTAGGTTCAGGGTCCTCTCTAACTTGCATCTGTTTTTTTTTGTTTTTTTTAAAAATTTTTCTATTATTATTTTTATTGTTATTATTATTATTATTATTATTATTATTTTTGAATCCTTTGAAGCAGGGTCTCCCTGTAGCCCCAGCTGTCCTGGAACTCACTATGTAGACCAGGCTGGCCTTGAATTCACAGAGATTTGCCTGCCTCTACCTCCCAAGTGCTGGGCCTATAGGTGTGCGCCACCACGCCCAGCTTTTCTATTATTTTTATTTTATGTGTACGAGTGTATTGCCTTCGTGAGTGCACCTGTGTTGTACAGTGCCGTGGAGGTCAGTAGAGGGCTTCGGATTCCCTTGGAACTGGAGTTAAGGATGGTATGTAGCTGCCATGTGGGTGCTGGGAATCAAACCCGGGTCTTCTGCAGGAGCAGTCAGTGCTCTTAACCGCTGAGCCATCTCTCTAGCCCCTCTAACTTGCCTCTTATCTGGAGACTGGAGAACCTGTTGGCCACCTTCTGTGGTGGTGGTGGTGGGATTATTTCACAGTTTAGTATTCCTGATTGACCGTGCCACCCACACACCGTTGTCCAGGGGGCCTATCTCCCTTTCTAGAGACTACATGTCCAGTGTAATGCAGAGTAGGCAAAGGAAGCCCTGTGACTTGATGTGAGATGCTTCATTTTATTTTTTATGAGCTGGGGTTTTGCAGTACAGCCTAGGCTGGCTTGGAACTCTTGATCCTCTTGCTTCAGTCTCCTGAGTACTGGGATTAGATGTCTGTGCCAAGATGCCTGGCTCTCAAATGCTTCTTAGGAATTTTTCCAGTATTATGTTTTGAGGTCCACGTTCACCATTTTTTTTCTCAGTACCCAGTACCAGCAGTTCTAAGCCATTTAGAAGGGTTTATGTTGAAACGAGGGTTTTCGTTTCTCAGTGACTGGCTCAGGAGTCCATTTGATCATCTGTTCATTTTGTTACCATCCAGCCAACCTTCCAGATTGCAAAATTCTGTGGCTTTGCTTTGTATTTTATTCTTATATATTTATTCTCTGCAGTTTCTTTTTTGTCTTTGGAGATAGTCTTCTGAACTCATGATCCCCCTGTTTCAGCTTCTTCTAGCTAGTAGCACATGACGGTTTTAGACACAGCTTCTGATGGCAGCTTGGGCACTTCATTGTGAATGCACCATCAGTTATTGAGTTCCCCCATCACTGGATGTTTGGTACCCACTGAAGTTGCTTTTTAAGTTTTCCCAGCATCACAAACTCATTCTGTGGTAAAGAATCTTACACCTGAGGGTTATTTTTTTTTTTTTAAGTGTTTCTTTGAATATGCCCTGAGGATAATAATGTCTTTACTTTGAAATCTGGGTCAAAATTCTTTGGAAAATTTGTCTTTTGATGCATATTGCTGAAGGGAATAATATGTTTATAACTATAGTGTATAAACATACTAATTTCTTCCTCATTGCCAATATTGAGTGGCCATTAAATTACATATTCCTTACAGTTTTCTTTTTTAAAACATAGTTTATTTTTATTTCATGTGTATGAGTATATTGTTTGCATGTATGCAAGTGCACCTGTGTCATGTACTGCCCATGGATGTCAGAAGAGGGCATTGGATCCCCTGGAACTGGAATTACGGATGGTTGTTAGCTGCCTTGTCGGTGCTGGGAATCGAAGCCAGGTCCTCTGCAAGAACAGCGAGTGCTCTTAACCTCTGAGCCATCTCTCCAGCTTCATCCTTACAATTTTCAATGAAATGAAGATATTTTAATATTTATTGGGCATTTACAAATATTCTTTCATAAACAAATTGTTCATCTGATCTGTCAACAATTTTTCTAATTGTTTGGCCTGCCTTCCCTCCCTCCCTCCCTCCCTCCCTCCCTCCCTCCTTCCCTCCTTCCTCTTTCTCCCCTCCCCTCTGCTCCCCTCCTGGGACTCCCCTCCTTTTTTAGAGGCATAGTCTCCAGGTTGGCCTGGAATTCATTGTGTAGTCTGGTCTTGAAATTGTGGTGTTCTCCTGTCCTCTTGTCTCAGCCTCTGAGAATGCTGGGATTACAAGTTTGAGCCATAGCGCAGTTAAAAATGTACTTGTTGGGCCCACAAAATGGTTCAGCTGACCTCCTGAGTTCCAATCTAGAACCCATGTAGAAAGAGAGGACTGACTCCTGCCCTTTGTTCTCTGATGTGTGTGTGTGTGTGTCTCTCTCTCACACACACACATCATAGACACACATTAATACATAAAAAAGTAGAAGTTTCAAAATCTAATTTCCAAGAGTTTTTTTTTTATTGTGTATGTGTTTTCCACATATGCTTGCCTGCTGCCCACTGAGTCCAGCAGAGAGTGCTGAATCTCCTGGAAGTGGAGTTACAGGCAGTTGTGAGCCACTGGGGTGGGTGTTAGGAACCAAACCAGCAGCAAGTGTTCTAACTGCTGGGCTGTCTCTCTAGCCCCATAGTTTTAAATTTTTATGTAAAGAAATCCATCTCTCTTTTAGGATTTTTGTGTTTGTGCCATACTTAAAATCTGGGTGTGGTGGCGCACGCTTTTAATCCTAGCACGCACTCAGGTGGCAGAGGCAGAGGCAGAGGCAGATGAATCTCTGTGAATTCAAGTCCAGCCTGGTTTACGTAGGGAGTTCCAAGCTAGCTGGGGCTACAGGAAGACCCTGTCTCAAAAAAGACAAAAGAAAAGGACTTTTTCTGTTCCAACATTACATAGCTATCCGTCTGTACTTTTTCAGTGCTCTTTTGTTTTCATTTCTATTTTATGTTTATGTGTGTTTTGCCTTCATGTATGTAAGTGTACCCGTGTCGTGCAATGCCCGTGGAGGACAAAAGAGGACGTTGGATCCCCGAGAACTAGCGTTACAGACAGTTGTTAGCTATCATGTGGGTGCTTGGATTCGAACCCCGGTCTTCAAGAACAGCCAGGGTTCTTAACCACTGAACCATCTCTCCAACCCTGGGTTTTGTTTTTGATGTTTAAATTTTTAACTTACTTGAACTTATTTTGGTGAAAGTATAAAGTAGGGATTTATGTATACCGTTCTACAGATGACTAGCCAGGTGTTCAGTGTTTTGTTTCTTTTTGCTTCCTTTGTCCTCTGCTTACTGATTTGAAAGACCATTTTGACCTATTACCTCTCTACATGTGGCTTATATACCAGACTGTTTTTTGTGTATGTGTGCATATATATGTATTTGTGTATGTGTGTGTGTGTGTCAAGTTTCTTTATGGATCTAATATTTTCTGTTCCTCTCTTGTACTTAACTTTGTAACACAGATCTAGTTGGAGATTAGTATCCACTTCTTAATTTTCAGAACATTTCTAACTAGCTGAGTATCCATTTCTAGTTGAAATAATCTAGTGAAAACAACTTTGAGTATCACCGTATGAAAATACCCTGCAAAATTGAAGCTTCAGAGCTAAGGAAATGACTAAGTAGCAAGTTATTTCCTGTGTTGATTTCTTTATATAGGACGGACAGTATGAGATCAGTTCAGGAGAGCTACCTGTCATTTGCTCCTGACCGGCATAACCTGAGTCACAGATGTTTCAAAGACATTTGAGTGATAATGATGGAGGTCCTTTTGTATCTTTACTTCTTTTGAAGCTCCCTCTTCCTAAGGAGTATCAGTTGTAGCAAGGCTCTTTTACAGTAGGGCCATTCCATTGTGAGAAAATGGGCAAGTAGTTATTTGTGCGGTGTGTGCTGTAGTTATATCTTCTTCAGGCCACAAGTAAAACTTTTATAATTTTTAAAAAAATATTTTATTTATTATTTTTATTTTATGTGTATGCATGTACTGCCTGCATGTAGATAAGTGCATCCGTGTCATGCAGTGCCCGCAGAAGACAGAAGAGGCTGTCGGATCCCCTGGAACTGGAGTTATGGACAGTTGTTAGCTGCCATGTGGGTGCTGGGATTCAAACCCTGGTCTTCTGCAAAAACAGTCAGTGTTCTTAACCTCTGAGCCATCTCTCCAGCCTCTGAAACTTTTATAATTTTTTTATATCTAAGCTTTAAAATATTTTTGCTTGTACTGGGGAACATCTGGGGACACTGGCTTGACACAATGGGCTTTAATACAGCTGACAGAGTATATGGGTTCCAGTGGGGGTGCTCCGGGAGGGTGCTGGTGGGATGAGGGTATAAAGATGATTAAGATTGTTTGAGATATTCTGTATAAAATACACAAAAACTCAATAAAAACAAATTAAAAATATTTTTCTTAATTGTACATGTAAACCATGGGAATGTTAGATAAATATGTAGGACAGAAAAGAAAGGAGGAATTCTGCCTTCTAGACACAACTGTTAATTGAGTCTGTCACTCCAGGCTTCTCTTCTGCTACACTGTGATACTTCTATTATTATTGTTATGATTATTATATGTATTTTGTTTTCACAGAACAAAGCTGTATTGCATGTATTATTTTGTAACCTAATTTTTTTTGCTTCACAATAGTCTACACGTTTTTCCATACAATAAAAGATTTGTTTTTTATTTATTTTATTATTTTGTTGTTGTTTTGGTCTTTTTGAGACAGGGTTTTCCTATAGCCCCAGCTGGCTTGGAACTCACTATGTAGACCAGGCTGGCCATGATCTCACAGAGATCCAACTGCTTCTGCCTCCTGAGTGCTGGGATTAAAGGTGTGCACCACCACACCAGGCTTCTCAGTAGTTTTAAGTTTTTATGTTGGTCTCTCTTCTATTTTAGGATACCATGGCCAAGAGGAATACAGTGATAGGAACTCCATTCTGGATGGCTCCTGAAGTTATTCAGGAAATCGGGTACAACTGTGTGGCAGACATCTGGTCTCTGGGAATAACTGCCATAGAAATGGCTGAAGGAAAGCCCCCGTATGCTGATATCCATCCAATGAGGGTAAGGATATAGAAAGCCAGTTAGTTATTGGTTATCATTAGAAAGGTAGTTCAGTGATTTGCCTGGTTATATTGCAAATAGGAAATGAGCTAATTGTATGTAATTGATAAATGTCACTGTGGGCATGGACTTGCCTTAGCTTTAGTAATTAATCTAAATGTCCACGCTCCCCTCCAGAGCTGTTGTTGATCACCTCCTTATAGGACATAGACTACAGACAGCTTAATTTATTTATATGTATATGCATACATACATACATACATACATACATACATACTTTTAATAGCTTAGGTATGCATATTTTAACATATCATTAACTGGAGCTGAGTAACAGTTCTTTTTTTAAAAAATATTTTGTTATTTTAATTTTATGTGTATGAGTGTATTGCCTGCATGTATGTGAGTGTACCCATGTTGTGCAGTGCCCCAGAGGTCACAAGAGGGTGTTAGATTCCCCTGGAACTGAAGTTAAGGATGGTTTGTAGCTGTAGTGTGGGTGCTGGGATTCGAACCTGGGTCCTCTGCTAGAGCAGTCAGTGTTCTTAACAGCTGAGCCATCTCTCTAGCCCCCAGTTCTTTTTAATAAATGTATGAGCTTTCTGTGTAATTGTTCTCCATGATTTCCTGATGGGTCACAAACTGTCCACTTAGTAGATACTTACTGCTTTGTTTTCTTCAATGAATTTTGAACTCATGTTACTAACATCCATCTTGATTCATTTGTTTCCTTTTTCCTGTCCATGTTCTCCTTTGTGGATTTGCGGACTTTCTATGTGGAGGATCTTTTCTCTCCAGCCTACTTTCTACATGTATTTAGAATGTTAAGGCTCACAGACTGCACCTCCTTGTGATGACACCCCAAGGAATTCCCAGTCTTTACCCACTCCCAGAACTCTTCTTCACATGACTGTTTAACACCCCGACCCTGCCTTTCCCAGGGACTCCACAGCCTTCTCTAGTTCTTCCTTTTCTCTAAATAAGACTTAAGCTGATGATTTTGGAAGCCCTTGTCAAGAAATTCCAATGGACTCTCATATGAACATTTGAAAATTGCCCTATTCTGACTTTTTTCTAGTTCTCTGTCTAGAACTTGTAATGCTAATGACTCTTGCCTTTACTTCTCTTCCATATCTCTTAGGCACCAGTCAAGGACTTTCTTTTCCCCTTAGAGATAAGAGTTATGCAGTTTGGGAGTCTTAGATAGACCCACTGAAGGGGTACTCCAATTGCCTCACCCTGCGTCCCTGTTCATCACGGAAGAAGCCAGAGCGCTCTGTGTCCCAATTCCCTATGGGCAATTTGGGTAACCCCTTCAGAGGATGGCGTGATAAGAATAGGAGGTAGGAATTGGCTGAGTAGTTAGTAGTTAGGGTAAAAAGATCCCAAAACAATGTAGCCAGTTTCTTGGCTAAAAGTCAAAATGTCCTTGGGCCTGTTAGCAACATACTCTGTTCCAAAGGCCAAAAATGTCAAAAGTATTTTGGAGCTTGTATCCAATCCTTAAAAGATTTTAGGGTTACCTCTTCAGAGGGGGATGTTAGAGTAGCCAAAAGCCCCATAAAAATAAACAAATGAAAGAAGGGAAAAAAAGAAAAAAAACGTGATGGGGAGATGTAAAAAAGCCATTTCCCCGCAAAATAGTAAGGTTTCTCAAAATCTAACCTCTAAGAACTAAAATGTATACTATATTTAAAAATTTTGAGATTATAAAAATTCACCATATTTTAAGAATCCTGTCACCTGCCAAATGACTGTGAACCTGAAAAAGCACAAACAAACCTGCCAATTGGCCCTGGTAGAAACCTTAGATTATTTATTTGGAAATTTACAATAAAGTTTTACAGCCAGTTCAAAAAGAATATGAATCTTGTTTGTTCTATAATTAATAAATAGCTCTATTATTGTGAAGATGCACCAAAGGACATTCTGTATAAAAGGGTTTGTAATGACCATTTTACATTTGTTGTGTCTTTAATGTATATAAAAAGTAAAGATATCACTTATCACCATAATTAAAACAACTGAATGGGGGGGGACTTAAGCTGTTTTTAGAAAGTACTCATCTAGTCAGCCTATCTAGAGATCTTTGTTTTAGTAGGGTCAGCTGTTCCTCATCTAGCAGCAATCGTCATTATTCCTGTAGATAAGATTGGGGTCTGCTGTTCATTTTCCCAGTTCTATGCTGGGTTACTATCTGGGAGTCCTTTGGCCACCCTGGCCAACAACTCAAAAGAAGGTATCTCCTATCTGGCATTGTTGCTTGTTATGTAGCCTTTAGCTATGCATA
>NW_008353921.1:3713266-3715211 GCF_000622305.1 Nannospalax galili
ATGATTCCTCTGTGTTGACCCTCCTCTTTGTAGACTGGACACTGGTTCATGTCCATCCAGTGGGGTCTCCTTGGCTTCCTTGATCAAGAGGACAGGTGACCCACCACAATTACAGGACATTTTGAGAGATGCTCATAGTCCCCTGGAACTAATCGATCTAGGAAGGCTAGGAGCAAAAACTGTCCTTTATGTCCCTCTGAGCAAATTGTTATGGGCCTCAAAGTATGCTTGTTAAAAATCCAAGAAGGTTAGTTCTACCAGTCTGCTGCTTTTAGTTACTGTGTCATGTAGATAAATCTTGGGCAAAGACCAGTTCTCAGATAAACCTTACCTAGACATATATTTCTTGATCTGCTATGTATAATTTGTCAGTAGGTTGTAGGAGTAACATGGTTCCCTCTGGTTTTCAAAACTGGTTAGGCATTATTTACTCTCTCATTGTCTTACCCCTCCTTCATAGTTTTCCCACTTAAGGTGCCCCCATTTCCCCCTTTCTCCCTTAATAATACCCTTCTCCTATGATCCTACCTCTCTTGAGCTCCTTCTTTCCCTTTATCCCCTAGGTTCCTTGTATACCCTTCCCTCCCACCTCCCTTACTAACCCAATTTTTATCCATATCTCCCTTATTAAGACCTGTTTCCTACTGTTCTTCTCTTTCATATTCTTTTTATTCCTTTACCTCCCTGTTTCCTTTCCATTATCCTGGTTCCTGTAGTTATGTCTGGATACATACTCACTTATCAGGGTTTGGTTCTAAGAGCCACATATGTAGGAGAACATATGTCAATTTTTTTTCTGAGTCTGTGTTACTTCACTTAGTGTAAGAGTTTCTAGTTCCATCCATTTACCTGCAGATTTCATGATTTCATCTTTCTTTACTGCTGAGTAAAATTCCATCGTATATATGAACCACATTTTCATTATCCACTCGTCAATTGAGGGACACTTAGGTTGCTTCCATCTCTTAGCTATTGTGAAAAGAGCAGCAACAAACATGGATGTACAAGTGTCTCTGCAATAGGATGAGTTCTTTGGGTATAGATCCACCAGAAGGGCAAGTAGTGGGGAATGGCTGAGGGGATGACAACACAGCAGACAGTAACAGGGATATCAGAGTATAAGGGCTCTAGTGGGGGGAGGGAGGCTATAGGAGGGTGCCATCTGGGAAGTGGGTGTATAGTTGAATAAGATGGTTTTGGATGTTCTGTGTGATACACACACGCACAGAAAAAAAAATCAAATTAAAAATGTATTATATTTGAGGAGGAAACATGGAAATTTATGTCATGCTAATAAGTAGAGGTGATAAACATTATCACTGAAATCTACCCGATGACTTTATAGACATACACAGGCACCAAGGATCCAAGTGCAACCGATTATGACTAGTAATAATCAGATACATACAACCCTGTAATCATTTCTTTATTCAGCAAATGCTAACAAGTCTCTTGTTTAGGAGACTCGGGTCAAAGACCTATATATTTGAGTTCCCCTGCATGCTAGGCACAATTCCAAGTCTTATTTACATTGTGTCATTTAGCTTAGCACCATGAAAGAAGCGCATATTGACCTAACTGCCGAGATGTTAGAACTCAGGACTAAGAGGCCAGCTCATGTCACCAAGCTGATGAGCAGCAGGACCCATGTTCAGACACAGGACTCCAGCTCCTAAGCTGATATCCCTTCTTCTCTACCACCAGCTGTCTCTGCTAGCACACCCCAGTAGGATGGAGAGTGATGTGCAGTGATATCACAAGGGGTGAGGAAAATTAGGGTATCTGAGAGTGACTCAGCATCTCCGCGATTCCATCCTTGTTGTTTCTTCACCATGCTAGAGGGAGACTGTGTGTCTCAGCTCCTGGATGCTGCAGGGCTGCTGAGCTGAGAGGCAGCAGTAAGGAACAGCCAGACGGCCTCTTCCTGCCTTCAAGAACTCAAGCT
>NW_008353921.1:3715668-3717070 GCF_000622305.1 Nannospalax galili
AAGGGATTTATGTAACTCACGTAAATATAATAAATTATTCAGCATTATTAATTGTAAAAAGAAGAAAAAAAGTATTCATATGTCCAAAGACAAGTTCCTTTCTTTGTTGGATTGAAGAGGCAAGGAGTGGAATATTTACTACTTGTAAATTTAGATTTAAAAAATATAATTTAATCTGGGGGTGGTGGCTCACGCCTTTAATCCTAGCACTCGCCTTTAATCCCAGAGCTCGGGAGACAGAGGCAGGCGGATCTCTGAGTTCAAGGCCAGCATGGTCTACATAGTGAGTTCCAGGACACCTGGGGCTACAGGGAGACCCTGTCTCAAAAAAAAAGACTACATATATATATATATATAAAATTTAAACTGTTGAATGCAGTTTTATGTTTCATAAAAAGTGAGTTATGAAAAATTCAGTAACTAAGGGCATTACAGTAGCTTGATTTGAGGGGTTGGGACTATTGCTCACTGGTGGAACACCTGCTTGGCATCCACAGGCCCTGGGTTCAATCCCTAGTTATCACCAGCCCCCCATAAAAAAGATTGGAAGAAAAAGGAACGATGATTTGGTGCTGCTTGGAGGTTAATTTTTCCTTTGTTGCTTTTGGGACTTTTGTTGATGATCTCATTTCAATCCTTGTTGCCACCCAGTGATGACTTTAGAAGGGGAGGGAAATTTGACAACTGTGGGCTGATAATTGTCTTTAGGGTCTGGATACTCCTAGGTGGTGTCTTTCCGTGTTGAAAGCAATGTAATGGATTGCCCTTTTCCCCAAACTTAATTGGGGTCTGAGGAGATGACTTAGTGCTTGCCTTTAGAGTATAAGGACCCGAGTTTGTTGCCCAGAGCCCCACTAAAAAGCTGAGTGTCGGGGCTGGGGAGATGGTTCTGTGGATAAGATCACTTACTGCTCTCGCCAAGGACCTCGGTTTGGTTCTCAGCACCTACTTGGTGACTAACACCCATCTTTACCTTCAGTTCCAGGGCATCCAATTCCCTCTCTGGCCTCCATGGGAATCTGGCACACATACAGTGTACTTACATACAAAATACTCATACACATAAAATAAAAATAAAGTTTTAATAAAATAAAGCTGGATGTGATGCTGTGTACTTGTAATCCCAGCACTAGGGAAGGGGAGACAGGTAGATTCCTGGGGCTTGCTGGGTAGCCAGACTGGTTTATTCAGCAAGCCCTGGGTTCCAGTGAGTGACTTAGAAAACAAAGTGGATGGCTCCTGAGGAATGGCACTTTTTTTTTTTAACAGTAGTGGTGATTGAACCTAGCATCTCAGTCACGTGAGGTGAGTGTTCTACCACTGAGCTACAGTCGCAGCCAGGATTGGCATAAGGGTGACCTCTGGCCTCTCTCCCTCTCCCTCTCCCTCTCCCTCTCCCTCT
>NW_008353921.1:3717279-3732092 GCF_000622305.1 Nannospalax galili
TCTCCCTCTCCCTCTCCCTCTCCCTCTCCCTCTGACCTTGTAAGGTTTAGGACCAGGACTGCCTGTGGGACAAGGAAAGGAAAAGAAAGGAGTTCGTCAGGTTGTACTTTCTTTTCTTTTCTTTTTAATTTTTATTTTATGTGTGGGCATGTATTGCCTGCATGTAGGTAAGTGCACCTGTGTCGTGCAGTGCCCACGGAGGTCAGAAGTGGCTGTCGGATCCCCTGGGACTGGAATTACGGACAGTTGTCAGCTGTCATGTGGGTGCTGGGCTTCAAACCCAGGTCTTCTGCAAGAACAAGCAGTGTTCTTAACCGCTGAGCCATCTCTCCAGCCCCAGGTTGTACTTTCTATGCTGACAAGCTTGGTCTTTGGTTGGAATTTGGATGGGCTTATCAGTGGATAAGTGGAAATCATTTTACCAAGCTTTGAATGTAATTCTATATGTATTCGAGCATCATTTTCTTTTTTTATTATTTTAAGATATTTTTTATTTATTATTTTTGTTTTACGTGTATGTGTGTATTGTGTGTGTGTAGGTAAGTGCACCCATGTTGTACAGTGCCTGTGGAGGACGGAAGAAGCTGTTAGATTAGATCCCCTTGAACTGGAGTTAGGGACAACTGTTAGCTGCCATGTGGGTGCTGGGATTCGAACCCGGTCTTCTGCAAGAACAACCGATGTTCTTAACCGTTGAGCCATCTCTCCAGCCCCTGAAGCATCATTTTCATTTTACCAAGTCTTTTTATCGTTTTCCATTTTAAACTAGGCAATCTTCATGATTCCTACAAACCCTCCTCCCACATTCCGAAAGCCAGAGCTGTGGTCAGATAACTTCATGGATTTTGTGAAGCAGTGTCTTGTAAAGAGCCCTGAGCAGAGAGCCACAGCCACACAACTCCTACAGGTATGAATCACCATAATTATAATTTTGTTTTTTTTATTTTTGTGGTGGTGGGGGTTGGACCTAGGACCTTGGACTTGCTAGGCAAGTGTTCTACCACTGAGCTCCATCCACATTTCTTTCTCTCTCTCTCTCTCTCTCTCTCTCTCTCTCTCTGGCATCTCACTGTATATTCCAGGCTGGGCTTGGACTTGCTATGTAGTCCAGTCTGACTCCTGCCTCAGCCTCCTGACTGATAGATTATGGGTGAGTGTGCTACCATGTCTAGGTCAGTCTGTCTAAGAATTGCCATTGCTTTTTTTTTCTTGATCTTTTTTGAGACAGGGTCTTCCTGTAGCCCCAGCTGGCCTTGAACTCACTTGAAGACTAGACTGGCATTGAACTTACAGAGATCTGTTTCCTGAGTACGTGCTGGGATTAAAGGCGTGTGCCACCATGCCTGGCATGCCATTACTTTTCTATAATAAAACTCATAGGTAATAAAAATCTGTGTAGACCTATAATTTTAAAAAAGTCAATACTGTTTGTGGCATAATAAAGAAGCATAAAGAAATAAAATGATATATAATTATGTAGAAATACTCCAACTTGACCCAACTTGTGGACTTACTGAGACAGGTACCTCTATCTAGCATTGTGAATGAGTTTAGATTTAAAAGCATTAAGAGGATCAGAGATAGACCAGGCATGGTGGCGTAGACCTTTAATGCCAGTGCTTCTAAGGCAGAAGCAGGTAGATCTCTGTGAGATCAAGGCCATCTTGTTCTACATATCAAGTTCCAGGCTAGATGGGGCTATAGGGAGACCTTGTCTCAAAACAAAATAAAAACAGCAAAAAGATCAGAAACCTTCTGTTCACTAACTGTAGGAAGAAAAGCAATGAAGGGGAATGGCATGAAACCGATGTCTAATAACAGGCCAGACTCGCTGTCTGATAAGAGCAGGAAGGAAAGGATCTCACATGCTTTTTAAGTAAAGAGAACACAGCAGTATGCTAATCTTATTCTAGCTCTTATTCCAAGTATATTGCCAAGGTCTTTTTCTGTCCTAATGGAGTAATGACAGAGTTTTATGGAAGAGTATCTCCTGTACTGCAGTCCTACCACACGCTGAAGCACCCTTTGAATCTTGAAAACAATCTTAAAACCTACAAAGGCTTGATTTCTAAGCAGTGTCTTTATTCAAACATTTAAGCCCCCTTCTCTAAAATCACCTCCCAGTCACTGGGCTCTGTATCTCTTGAAAAAAATGTTCAGTGCTATTTATTAAAGTATGATATATATGTCAGGACGTTTGGAAGATATACAGATTACTGTGCAAGACTGCATCACACTTAACATGCTTGCCAGTGTCCCTGCCTCCCACGCCATGCTTTGTTTCCAAATATTGTACAACAAGCATTCAAAACTATCAAACTTCCTCTAAGAAGTGATAATGACCTTTTAAGAATCTCTAGATTATGGGCTGGCAAGATGGTTTGGCTGGCAAGATGGTTCAGCTGGCAAAGGTGCTTTCCAGTCAGCCTGAGGACTTGAGTTTGTCCCCAAGATCCACATGGTGGAAGGAGAGAATGGACTGCTGCAAGTTGTCCTTTGACTTCCACATGTGTGCTGTGGTGTACACACACACATATATGCACACAAAAATAAATGTACCTAAAACATTTTTGAAAAAGGATCTTTAGATTAGATAGAGAGAAGTGGCGTAAGCATTCCCACCAGGCCAAAGTAGATGGTCAGAGCCTGAGTGATAATCTGTGTACTCAGTTACAAAGTGAGTATGGCTTCGTTGTTGTCCCAAGAGTGAAGAGAAAGATTAGATTCACTGATCAATGGAACAGATATCATCAGGAGTCTACTATGTGCCATGCATTGTATTGAAGTATTAATTGTACCCACTGTTTCCAATTTTTTTATTTAAGCATCCATTTGTCAAAAGTGCCAAAGGAGTGTCAATACTGAGAGACTTAATTAACGAAGCCATGGATGTGAAGCTGAAACGCCAGGAAGCCCAGCAGCGGGAAGTGGATCAGGATGATGATGAAAACTCAGTGAGTGGCAGGCATTGCAGCAGGCCTCGGGTGTAAATGCTTGCTGGGTTGTGATTGCTCAGACAGACAAGAGGATGGTGTTTCATCAGCCTGGAGCTTGAGACTCTGGTGGTACTTTGTCCTGGCTCTCACACAGGGCTGCTGGACCCTTGCTTAGTCTGTGTTTGTTCTTTATTCTGTGTTCCTGCTGTTGCTCTTTTTTTGTTTTATTTTACGTATGTGTTTGCCTGCGTAGCGTAAGTGCACTATATGCTTGCAATACCTGTGGAGGCCAGAAGTGGGCTTTGGATCTCCTGTTGCTGAGTTACAGACAGTTATGAGCCATTGTGTGGGTGCTGGGAATGGAACCTGGGTCCTTTGTAAGAACAGCAAGTGCTCTTAACTGCTGAGCCATCTCTCCAGCCCCGCTCAGTGCTTCTTAAAATGCTTAGATTTGTTCTTTTGCCCCCATATCATTATACAATTTAGCTTTTTATTTGAGAGGGCACATCCTCAGTTTGGAGTCTTGGCTTTCCCTTTTGAGATTCTGTACTTCACATGTAGCTGTTATACTTACAAAGTCCCTCACCACTTTGATCTGTTTTGTAAGTTTGAGAAGGGAGGAGGAAGAAGCTCCTTAGGGTTAGATACGCAGTTCTCAGATGGTAATCTTAGACCATCTTTGGTTGAATAAATACTTTCCTTTTCTAAGGTGAGTTTCCAACCTGAAGAAATGTCAAAGCTGGAAGTATTTGCACTAGGATGAATGACAGTATTTCAGAAAATTCAACCTTTTGCTTAGTTAGCTCCAATTTGAGATTTTTTTCATTTGCAGGAGGAGGATGAAATGGATTCTGGCACGATGGTTCGAGCTGTGGGTGATGATATGGGCACTGTCCGAGCAGCCAGCACCCTGAGTGATGGAGCCAATACTATGATTGAGCATGATGACACGTTGCCATCACAGCTGGGCACCATGGTAATCAATGCGGAAGATGAGGAAGAAGAAGGGACCATGAAAAGTAAGGCTCTGATGGGCGACACTAACTTCTCAGACAAACCATAATGTTCCAGAGAAGATGAATTCTTATGCTCCATGACTGCTTGGGTCCATTCTTTTTGTGATCTGTGTTTGTATTATGTGTATGAGTGCTTTGCCTGCGTGCATGTAAATGCATCACATGTATGCAGTGCCTGCAGAAGCCAGAAGAGGGTATTGGGTTCCCTGGAACTGGAGTTATGGATGATTGTTAGCCACTCTGTGGGTGCTGGGAACCAAAACCGGGTCGTTTGCAAGAGCAGCCACTGCTTTTAACTGCTGAGCCATCTCTCCAGCCTCTTGGGTCCATTCTTCTGTTGCCATAACCAAGGAGGTCTTGTGTTGAACGGCTGTGAAGAGGCAAGAGGAATGGGGAAGAGGAAAGCTGGTCACCCAGTCATCCTCTCATGGAATGTTGTCGCTGAAGGTTCACCCTGGAGGAGAGCTATATACATGGTTTTGGTGTGCAGTGCACCTCAGATTGTGATGAAGTTCTAAATGCTGTACTTATCTTCAGGTATTTTCATGATAGTATCTGTTTAAGAATTGCCAACATTCAGGTATAATTGAGTGTTGGTAATTTAAAGGAGGATGGTTGAAGAGGTTTAAAAGTTCTATCAAGTCACTGCCAGATATGATAGCGCACATCTTTAATCCCAGCACTCAGGAGGCAGAGACAGGCAAATCTCTGTGAGTTCGAGGTCTGCCTGGTCTACTAGCAAGTTTTAGGTCAACTGAGGCTACATAGTGAGACCTTGTCTCAAAAAAAAAGTAAGTTGCTGGGCGTGGTGGCGCACGCCTTTAATCCCAGCACTTGGGAGGCAAAGGCAGGTGGATCTCTGTGAGTTCAAAGCCAGCCTGGTCTACATAGTGAGTTCCAGGCCAGCTAGGGCTACAGGGAGACCCTGTCTCAAAAAAGGACCGAAAAAAAAAATTTCATCCTGCCCTTCAGAAGCCTGTCCTCTTTGTTTCCCTTCGCTCCCTTGTCTCTTTCTTTCTCCTCCCCCTTTTCACCTTACTTCCCTTCTCTACTTTCTTTTGGCACTCAAACCCCTTGGCCTCACACAATGCTAGGTAAGCACCCTACAAATGAACTGTATGTTGCTGCTGATCCTTTTTTTTAAAGTCTTTTTCAGACAAGGTTTCCCTTCCCTGTAACCCCAGCTGACCTAGAACTTGCTTTGTAGACCAAGTTGGCCTCCATCTCACAGAGATCTGCCTGCCTCTGCCTCTGGAGTACTGGAATTCTGTTGCTGCTTTTTTTGGAGACAGGATCTTAGTTTGTTGCCTAGACTCATCTCAAACTTCTGGGAGCTCCTGCTGGTGGTCAGGGTCTGGGCCAGGTGTTTCCAGGTTCTTGGTGTCTTATTCAAGAATGAACTAAAAGCCCACATAGATTGCAAAGTACTGAAGAAACTGTATTTAAAGCAAAGCAACAGAACACTGCAAGGGAGGAGAGGGCCATATGCGTGAGAAGGCTCAAGGGTCTTGGGCTTTTTTTTTTTTTTTTAAATAGAAGAAAGAGTTCATTGGGCTTGCAGTTCCAGAGGGAGAAAGGCTCCACCATAGCATGGGAGGCATGACATGAGGTAGCTGATACAGAAAGCTCAGAACTCACATCTTTTTTTTTAAATTTTAAGTTAATTTTTTTATTAACTTAAAAAAATTTATTGAGAATTTCTTACATGCATATAAGGTGTTTTGATCAAATCCATGCACACTCCCTCCCCTCCAACATCTCCCATCACTTCTTCCTGACAACTTCATGTACTCTTTCTTTCTTTCTTTTTTTTTAATGGGGCTTTTTGCTACCGCCCGCCTCTGAAGAGGTAACCCTAAAATCTTTTAGGGGTTAGATAAGAGCTCCCAAATACTTCTGACATTTTTGGCCTTTGGAACAGAGTATGTTGCTAAGAGGCCCAAGGACATTTCGACTTTTAGCCAAGAAACTGGCTACTTTTCTTTGGGGTCTTTTTACCCTAACTGCCTAGCCAATTCCTATCTCCTATTATCACACCATCCTCTGAAGAAGTTACCAAAATTGCCAATCCCTATAGGGATGCAGACCGCTCTGGCTTCTATGCTGAACAAGGATGCAGGGTAAGGCAGTTGCGGTACTTCTTCAGTGGGTCTATCTAAAAGACTCGCAAATTGCATAACTCTTATCTCTAAGGGGAAAAGAAAGCCTTTGACTGGTACCTAGATGTGAAGGAGAAGTAAAGGCAAGAGTAATTAGCATTACAAGTTCTAGACAGGGAACCAGAAAAAAGTCAAAATGGCAAATTTCAAATGTTCACATGAGAGTCCATTGGAATTTATGAGAGAACTCACATCTTTTTTAAAAAAATATGGTTATTTTTATTTTATGTGTATGCCTATATTGCCTTCATGTAAGTAAGTACACTGTGCAGTGCCCATGGAGGTCCATAAGAGGGCTTCGAATTCCCTTGGAACTGGAGTTACATGTGATTGTTAGCTGCCATGTGGGTGCTGGGAATCGAACCTGGGTCCTCTGCAAGCTAGAGCAGCCAGTGCTCTTAACTGCTGAGCCATTTCTCCAGTCCCAACACTCACATCTTCAAGCAGGCACAGGAAGCAGAGAAGTGGGGGCTTCTTTTTTATAGGAAGTCTAAAGGAAGTTACTAAGGGGTATAATTTAGGTAGTTCTCTATTTGCTTGCTTAGATTATATATACTTTTTTCTACTGAATGGGTCATTCCCTATGTTAAATCTGCACATGCACACCCAATGATAACATAGGCATAAGATGGTAAATAGGGGATTCTTCCTAAAAGTTCACTTGAGGACACAGTTTTGCCTTATTGCCCATACACCCCAAACTAGTTCAGGCCACATCAGCCTTTCTAGTCTTGTATTCAGATATAAGGAGAGAACGATTAAATAGTATTTGTCTAAGTCTGTTGGTTTTCAAGGGGAGGAGAAATGGATTCCATTGTCTGGAGTTGGGAGTACATGTACCCTGATGCAGTGGGGTTGCTAACAAGTTGCTAGGTGCATTGTGGGGTGTGTGTGCCCAGTACATATAGGTAAGAGACCTAGGCTGCCAAGTGAAACCAAGTGGAATGCCAGGTTACTGAACTGTGCTTGCCTACCTCAGAGTGAGTCTTTCCTTGCCTCTTAAGTAGCTGAGATTACAGATGTGTGCCTCTAATCCTGAATTTCTGTTCCTTTTCTTACCTGGCTGATCCTTTTTGTCTCGATGGTTTCCCTTTGAGTTTAGCTCCTAGTTCAGGGTTCCATACTCTGCTTTGCAGTGATTGCCCTTCCTCTTGCTCTACTGCACTCAAAGAGGAAAGGATCTGAAAGTATGAAATCATAATAATTGAGTTATGTAGGTTCAGCTTAGCCTAAACTCTGCTTAGGTTTAACACCATAGGTCTCCTTGATCATCTCATTTTTTCTTCCCTTTAACAACCCCCTGTCGTCCTTGATCTAACTTAGGCCTCACTCGAAGTAGGCAAGTGTTACACTGCTGAGCTGTATCCCCAGCCCCCACTTAAAAAATTTAAAGGCCCTTCTAATCTAGGGATCAGCAAAATGGTCTCTGGGCCAAATCTGTCCTGCCACCTACTTGGTAGGAAGGTGTTGGAACACAGCCATAGCCATTCATTTATGTTATTTTTGGCTGATTTTTCACTGAAAGGACGGAATTGACTAGTTGTGAGAGACTATATGGCTTCCAAGGCCTAAAATATTGCTGTCTGACTCTTTACAGACAGAAAAAGTTTGCTAGCTTAGATCTAGATTCTTTGCTTTGTGATTAATTCACAAATTTATCTTTAGTGCTTACTCTAAGTACTTTGCTGGGATCTGAGGACAACAGGGAAGAAGCAGTTTTTGCTCTAAAGGAAATAATTACCTATGGGAAAGACCACCCATCCACTGTATTAGGCAGTTTTCTCTAGAGGTATAGAACATAAAAAAAATATATATATATATATATATATAGAGAGAGAGAGAGAGAGAGAGAGAGAGAGAGAGAGAGAGACTGACTAGGGAATTTACTTATGCAGTCTGGGCTGGATAGTCCCAACAGTGGCTGCCTGCATGCCAGCAAGGCTGAGAACCTGAACTGATAGTGGCCCAGCCCACAAAGCTGAATCCCTCAGCAGTCCCAGTCAGGTCCTGAAGGCTTGGAATATTCCTAAATAGTTCCTGGTCTTCAGTACATGTTGAAGGGCTTCAAACCTGGAGTGTGATGTCAGTGAGGGCAGTGGAGATGCTGCAGCAGCAACAGAGATGGACATGCTAGGAAGAAGCAGAGGCAGGCTGGCAGGATGGGTCCTTTCTTCTTACCTCCCTATATCTGGGCCATGTGTCAGAAGGTGCCTCTAGCTCTTGGGAGGGGCTCCTCTCAGTTAATTCTTTCAGGAATTGCCCTCACAGACCCACCCATACGTGTATCACTTAGTTGATCCCTGATGCCATACATCCAGTTGACAATTAAGATCAGCCATCACAGCCACTAACTACTTCAGTGAATGAAATGATTATAATATAGGGGTACTCTCTGAGAGTGTTGTTGAAGTACAGTAGAAGAGCATTTAACTTGTACTGGACTCCAGAAAAGACAAGTTTTCAGCACACAGAGTGGGTGGAGGTGTTCCAGTAGAGGGGGCAGTTTACGCCAGATCTTAAGCAAGAGATGGGTGAGTCAGGAGCTCAGGGTGGCTTGCTGTAGCTGGCCTGGTCATTGCAGGCAGCCTTCTCAGTGTCTTCTTTATTCCTTTCCTTTTAGGTCAGGAATTCCTTTGTTTACTTTTCAACCTCTTGTTTAAAAAGGCAAAATAGCCGGGCGTGGTGGCGCACACCTTTAATCCCAGCACTCGTGAGGCAGAGGCAGGTGGATCTCTGTGAGTTCAAGGCCAGCCTGGTCTACATAGTGAGTTCCAGGACAGCTAGGGCTACAGGGAGACCCTGTCTCAAAAAGACCAAAAAAAAAAGGCAAAATATTTTCTTTTGTCTGTTTTGGGACTCAGGCTTATTGTCTCTGGCCTCTGATCAGAATTACACAGATGATGAAGGAGTGGTAATACTATATTGGTAGATTCATAAATTGATAAGACTTTTCTGGAATGCAGTGTGTTTCAGGAGTTTAAGATTAGACCTTTGACCCAGTGAATTCTACTTCTAGGAATTTGGTCCAAGAAAATAATTAAAGATACAGGCAGATTATATTTAAGAATTTTCCTAAGTACAATACATAAAATATAAAATGTATTTGGATTAATTTAAATATTTAGTAGCAGGTGATTAGTTATACTAATTATACTACATCCATAGATCGAATAATGTGTATACAAAAACATTAAAATCCTCTTTTAAGGAACATTTAGTGAGTTGGGGTAATACTTGTATTAGTGAGTACAAGAATGAAAATTATAGTATGACTGTACTTTTGTGAATACATAAAAGATAGTATATGTATAAGAAAAGACTGACAAAAGAGGACGAGGAGGGAGAGGGCTGCAAGGAAATAAGTCAGAATATTAAAAGTGGTTATCTCCTTGAAATTTAACCTTTTTTTTTTTTTCCATATAAAGTGACCATTGGTCTTTGAACATTGCTAAAAGATAATTTTAAAAAGCCTAGTTATGGGGCTGGAGAGATGACTCAGTGGTTAAGGCACTGACTGTTCTTGCTGAAGACCGAGGTTCGAATCCCATCTCCAGTTTCAGGGAATCTGACACCCTCTTCTGTCCGCTGGCATTGCATGACATGGGTTACTCATGTGAGGCACCCATGTTGCATGTGAGGCAGCACACTCATACACAAAAAATAAAAATGAATAAATTGAAAAAAAACCTGGTTACGGAGCTAGAGAGATGGCTCAGTGGTTAAGAATGCTTGCTGCACTTTCACAGAAGCTGAGTTTGGTTCCTGTCACCCATACAGGCGGCTTACTGCCTTCTGTAACTCAAGCTTTACGGGATCTGAGGGCCTCTTCTGGTACTCTAGAGTAAACACACA
The DNA here is from genome assembly GCF_000622305.1 of Nannospalax galili. Classification (NCBI taxonomy): domain Eukaryota; kingdom Metazoa; phylum Chordata; class Mammalia; order Rodentia; family Spalacidae; genus Nannospalax; species Nannospalax galili. The sequence continues at coordinate 3,727,243 of NW_008353921.1, forward strand.
TGTTATTTACTTACACACATAAATAAAAACAGAAGTATATCTTTAAAAAAACCCTAGTTATTATTAACAGCTGTTGCAGTCCTCAATAGAATTCCAGAGAAGGTGAAATTTCAACTAAAATCTTATTTTTTTCCTTTATTTTGGAGGCTGGGAATTGAACCCATGTTGTACATTTGAGGTAAGCACTCTGTTACCAAAACCATACCCCCATCCCTTAGCTGAAATCTGAAGGACAAGTGGAGGTTAGCTAATTGTGCTTGTCTAAAGAATGTATTAGTTATTTTTTCACTTGCTTGGGGAACATATGCAGGGTAGAATTGCCTTTATCTTGCTTGATGATAAGGAAGACTCATATTTAAAAATTTTTTGTTAGGTCCCAGATAGCATTTCAATTTGAAAGCTTTAAAGAATTTAATTCTTGCAACAAGAAAATAGATTTTAAAAATTCGTAGTTTTAAAAAATAACTTAGCAGCCGGGCGTGGTGGTGCACGCCTTTAGTCCCAGCACTTGGGAGGCAGAGGCAGGTGGATCTCTGAGTTCAAGGCCAGCCTGGTCTACATAGTGAGTTCCAGGCCAGCTGGGGCTATAGGGAGACCCTGTCTCAAAAAGACCTAAAAAAAAGTAAAAATTTGTGCATCTACTGCTTAGAATTAACATATGATTTAAAAAAATCATGTATTGTAAGACAAAAATACCCATTGATTTACTGGAAAGCTAGGGTCTCCTACACCTCTTTCTAATCATATTACCCTCAGATTTGTCCTGTGAGTTCTCATGCTGTTTCTGTACTTTGCTACATTTGTGCCTAGTCATGAACAGTGTTGTTACTCTGTTTGGAAGGTGCTATAGCCTTGTCTGTCTTATCAACTTGCTGTTTTAAACAGGGAGCTTTTTTGTGGTATCTGTATCCTTGTGCCTTGTATCAGGCATTCATTCCCCGTTTGCTGGACATTGAGCTGTTTCTAGTTTTTTGCTGGACATTGAGCTGTTTCTAGTTTTTTGCTGTTATAACGGTTTCTCTCTGTGTGTTTCTTGGTAGAGGTGTATGGGGTAGTGTGCTGAGAGTGGCATTTGCTAGGCCTCATCCCGTGGATGCTGGTTTGTTCTTAGAGTCGTCCGCAGTGCTCTTGATGTGACTGAAATAATGTCCACTCTCCCTAGCAGTGGATAAGAGTTCTGTTTTCTTACATCTTCTCCAGTACTGATGCTGGCAGGCCTCTTGCCACTCTGTCCTCTGTCAAATGTTCTTTTTTTTAAAAAAAATTTTTAAACAAAATTTTCTTGTATTTATTATGTATGCACACATGTGTACACATGCCTCTGCATATGTGTCGTGACACACATGTGGTCAAAGGATAGCTTCTAGTTGGCTCTCTCCTTCTACTATGTGGATCCCTGGGTTTGAATTCCAGTCATCAGGCTTGGTGGCAAGTGCCTTTACTCACTGAGCCGGCTCAGCAGCCCCTCTGTCACATGTTCTTGTTTTACGTGACTGAATTTTTTTCTCTTTTCAATGCTGGGCTAACCATGTGGTCTGCCAGGTTTTTTTTTTTTTTTTTAGATGATGTGTTTTTGCGTCTTGCTGTGTAGTGTGACTTCACTTTGAGCTCTCAATCCTCCTGTTTTAGCCTCCCGAGTGCTGGATTGCAGGTGTGTACTAGAACTGTGAACTTTTCATGAGATATTTAAGACATAAAAAAAGAGAGAGAGAATAGGGGCTGGAGAGGTGGCTCAGCGGTTAAGAGCACTGGCTACTCTTGCAGAGGACCCAAGTTCAAATTCCAGCACCTACATGGGGGCTAACAGCCATCTGTAATTCTAGTTCCAGGGGATTTGATGTCCTCCTCTGTCCTCTTCGGGCATTGGACGATGTTGGTGCACATATATATGTGTAGGCATAACACTCATACACATTAAAAATAAATAAATATATAGAAATATAATAGCACTCAGGTGTTCACTATGTAGTTTAAAAATTAAATCACACAAAAGAAGTGTTTAGAAAAGAAGTTCTGTGTCCACTTTCTTATTTTATAATTCCTTCCTCTTTGAGTTTATTTTTATAGTTTCTTGAATTTGGCACTAAGCTTTTTAATTTTTATACTTTAATGCGAGGCAAGAGCTCTACCACCACTGAGCCCTAATGCATTGCTACATCCCCAGCCCTAATGTATCCTTGTAAAACAGCATCTCACAAATGTGGGTGCACAGTATAGATGATGCAATTATTTTTGTCAGTTACATTTTAAGTCGGTCATTTATTTCTGTGATAACTTCCATATTTGAACTTAAATCCTGTGCTTGCTTATGCTTTCGTCTCACCACATTTTCTCTTGCTGTTTTGTTCTCGTTACTTCCATTGGGTTGACTAGGTCCTCAGCCCCCTCACCTTCCCACTCTCCCTTAGCCACTCTCTTTACAGTCCACTACCAACTGGGAAAGTATATGCGTAGGTATTTGCCTACTTGCTTTTTAATATTTCAAACAAATCCCAAAATTAGTCAGTCTGAATTTAGAAAGGATCTTAAAATATTTTGCCTTTCATCAAACATTCTTTAGCACCCGCCTTTTGTGAGTGTTGTCTGTTTCTTTGGTCCCATCAGACTTTTCAAACTTATTTTCCTACTGTGATAACTATTTAGACTCAGTGCTTAGCTTTATGGACACATTGACTCCCAATAGCCTTGCACACAATGCCTTTTTCAGCTCGTTTTCTGCTGAGGCACGGTCCTTCAGTCAAGGTGGTGAGTGGCAATTTATTTGGCTAATAAAAAAGAAAAACATTTTGTTTCTTTTTTCTCTTCCCCTTCACCCACTTCCTCTTCCTCACCCACTTCCCCAGTTCCTTCCCCTTCCTCATCCACTTCCCCTGCTCCTTCCCTTTCCTCACCCACTTCCCCTGCTCCTTCCCTTTCCTCACCCACTTCCCCTTCCTCACCCACTTCCCCTGCTCCTTCGACCCTTCCTCACCCACTTCCTCTTCCTCACCCACTTCCCCTGCTCCTTCCCCTTCCTCACCCACTTTCCCTGCTCCTTCCCCTTCCTCACCCACTTCCCCTGCTCCTTCCCCTTCCTCACCCACTTCCCCTGCTCCTTCCCCTTCCTCACCCACTTCCCCTACTCCTTCCCCTTCCTCACCCACTTCCCCTGCTCCTTCCCCTTCCCCTCTTTTCCCCCTTCTCTCCTTTGTACTTCCCCTTTCCCCTTTCCTCCCTCCCCCTCTCTCTTTCTCTGTTTCTTTCCCTTTCTCCCTCCCTCTCTCCTTGCTTCTCTTCCCTAGCCTCAAACTTGATGCATACATACATTGGATGGTGACTTTGAACTTCCAAGCCTCTGCCTTCACCACTCAAGTTCTGGGATTACATGTGTGGACCACCATGCTTTTAATTGGTTATTTAAAATTTGTTTTTTTTTGTTTTTTTTTTTTTTTTTTATAGTGTCATATTTTTGCTTACATGTTTTGTTCCTTTATCTCTTCCAATATTGGGGGTGATGGTACAGGCCTCTAATCCCACTCTGGAAGGAAAAGTAGGTGGACCTCTGAGTTTGAGGCCAGCCTGGTTTATATAGTGAGTTCCAGGCCAGCCAGGGCTATACAGTGAGACCCTGTCTTAAAAAAAAAAAATCGTTTGGATTAAACTGTGCTAGGTTTAGTATCTGCTTTTTTATTGTGTCTTTTATCTGGTGTTAGATTTCTTCTGCTTTACAGGTTTGTTGGTGAGCTTACCTTGATTGGATGTTGTCTTTGTTGTTTTTGTTTGTGTTCTTTTTGCTGTGACAAATACCTGGCAAGAAACACAGCTTGAGGGAAGAAGCCTTTATTATGGTTTACAGTTCAGGGAGTTACAGTCCATCATGGTGAGGAATGCCTAGTGGCTGAACTGTGAGGTGGCTGGTCACATTGCATCCTTAACCAGGAAACAAAGAACTGATAGGAAATAGGTCCTGGCTATCAAACTTCAAGCCTCCCCTGCTTTCGCCTATAAAACTCCTCCTTCTAAAGGTTCCACAAACTTCCAAAATAGCACCACCAGCATCTTAACATTTAAACAATAATGTTGTACTTAATGGTGCAAGAGAGTTGTATATTTGGAAGTTGATTACTTAAAAAAAATGGTGGGGGATTGTGGAGATGTATCAGCTGGCAAATCTGCATAAGTATGTGGACCTGAGTTTCAACACACAGCACCTGTGTAAAAGCTGGGTACAGTGGTGTGTACCTGTAACCCCAGTGCTGGGTTTGTAGAGACAAGAGGCTCCCTGCAGCTCAGTGGCCAGCCAGTCCAGACAAATTGATGAACTCGAAGAGCAGATATTGTCTCAAAAAATGGAGAGTGATTGAGGAAGATAAATGATGTGGACCTCTGACCTCCACATGGATGTACACATGCACACACATGCATGTCCTCACATACATGCACATACACACATGAACTTATATACACCACACACACATCTCATACCTAGCCATCTCTTTAATGTGCATGGAATTGTGCATTAGGTTCTTTCTATCTTAAGGCTTCTAATTGAGTTCTAATTTCTTCTTTTGGGGTATACCCTGCCTTTTTCTTCTATCCAGTTTCTTGTCCTGTATCAGCCATAAATCAGTTGGCTGCTCAGCTTAGTGCTGTAGGCTCTTTTCTTACTTTTGGCATCTGGAGATTTTCCTCTTCTGGTTTTGAAGCTTATGATGTTTTCATTTTTTAAAAAATATTTAAGCCGGGCGTGGTGGCACACGCCTTTAATCCCAGCACTTGGGAGGCAGAGGCAGGTGGATCTCTGTGAGTTCAAGGCCAGCCTGGTCTACATAGTGAGTTCCAGGACAGCTGGAGCTACAGGGAGACCCTGT
>NW_008353921.1:3733653-3762464 GCF_000622305.1 Nannospalax galili
AAAAAGTCCCCCCCCCCAAATTTATTATTTTTACTTTATGTGTATGTGCGTATTGCCTGCATATAGGTAAGTGCACCCGTGTTATGCAACGCCCGTGGAGGTCAGAAGAGGCTGTCAGATCCCCTGGAACTGGAGTTATGGACAGTTGTTAGCTGCCGTGTGGGTGCTGGGTTTTCTGCAAGAACAGTCAGTGTTCTTAACTGCTGAGCCATCTCCCCAGCCCTGATGTTTTCATTTTTAAAATTTGAATTTTTCTGTCATATAGGTAAGTGCACCCGTGTTATGCAACGCCCGTGGAGGTCAGAAGAGGCTGTCAGATCCCCTGGAACTGGAGTTATGGACAGTTGTTAGCTGCCGTGTGGGTGCTGGGTTTTCTGCAAGAACAGTCAGTGTTCTTAACTGCTGAGCCATCTCCCCAGCCCTGATGTTTTCATTTTTAAAATTTGAATTTTTCTGTTTAGAACCGGAGAGACACCTCTAGGACTTCGGCTCATTCAGTCATCTTACCTATCTACAGAGATGCTTTTGCTCTTCTCTGTAAGGGAATAGCTTCAGAGAGATTGTTAACTGCTTCATAAGCCCACGGTTAGGAAGTGGTAGAGCTGGGAATTGAAGCACTGCAGTCTGTGGTGTTTTCATTCTGCTGAACTTCTGGTTCTTTTAGTTGCCTACTTTTATATCAGAGACATTAGATTCTTAATATAAAACTTAGAAAAATTAAGGGTAAGTCTAATGCTATCTTCTGAGGAGATTACAGGGGTGTCTTCTGTGTTTTTAAAACAATTATTTTATATATATGTATACATATAGTTTTCATTTATCATACTCTATGTGATGGGTCTTAAATAATTGTAATTACTAGTGATTACATATTTACTGTATATTAGTCACTGTGCTTAGTCCTTTCTAAGCATTTCATGGGTTTTAGTCGTCACAGCTACATTGTAAGGCAAGTACAATCACTTGTAATTTGCTACGTGGCTGTATAATCACAGCCATTGCAACTGAGTTGCAAAGAGACGAACTTGCTTCTGACTTGGGCCTGTCTAACCTGTGGCCCATATGGCTATTTATGAATGTGGCCAGTACGGACTTGGAAACTTACTTAAAACTTTTTTTGTAACTTGGTCACAGTTCTCAAGTATGAACTTTGCAGATGGTACCATGGTGTCAGATGGTGGGGTGAGAACTGATTGCTCTGTAAGTACATTTCAAGAAGCCCTGTAAGAATCATTGTAGATACATTGTGGCCCACACTGTTCTGAAAACCTATCTGCATAAAATACCAGATTGTAGATCTTTGTTGTTGTTTTGGTTCTGGGGATTGAACCCAGGGCCTCACACATGCTTGGAAGCACTCTGTGATACTATTTTCTGTTTGAATGAGGGCACTAGAAGAGCTTTGCTTGCTTCTGGAACTGAGGAACAAATTGCTGAATTGTCATTGTTGGAGTTGTATTTTCTCTGGGCCAGCAGAGGGAGCTCTGTAATAGGCTACAAGTTGCAATTGTATTCCCATCAGAGTTCACAGATACTCTTTCTGGAATAGGCTTTATTTTAGATCTAGACCATTATTTACCTTTAAGTATGTTTTAAGTTATTACAGCAACTCTAGGGCAGTATCTTCATTGTAGCTAGGAGATTGGATGCTTCACACTTGGCAGTTTAAGACTGGTCAGCCAAAACATCTCAACACAGTGTCTTTTCTCCTTAGATTTCTTAGTAGACTTTGATTAGAATTGGTAAAAATCATTACACACTGGGTGTGGTGGCACATACGTTTAATTCTAGGACTCAATGAAATCAAGGCCATCTTGGTTTACATAGTAAGTTCCAGGGCAGCTGGGACTATAGGTAGACCCCGTCTCAAAAGAACAAAACAACAACTTCTCCCTGTATAGCCCAGGCTGTCTTCAAACTTTCCATCCTTTTGTTTCTGTGTTCTGAGTGTTGTGATTATGCCTAGCAGTATGTATCGTGTGTGCATGTGTGTGTGTGTGTGTGTGTGTGCACATGCTTACACATGCTTGTGTTTGGATGTAGGTGCCATTGTACCATGGTGTGGAGGTCAGAGAGTGGCTTGTGGAGTCAGTTCTCTCTCCTTCCACCTTTCTTGGGTTCTGGGGATTGAGCTCAGGTCACCAGGTTTGCATGGCAAGTGCCTTTACCCCACTGACCCATTTTGCCAGCCCATAGGTGTGTGTTTTTTAGTTGTTTGGTGCAGAAATGTATATAGTAAACTTAATTGCCTTTAAATTGTCCATTGCCCACCAATTAAAAAATCTTCATTGAATTTTTATGCATTTCTTACAATACGTCTTAATCATATTTAGGACCCCTCCCTTTCCTATCTGCATCCCCTCATAGACCTCTTCTCACTATCAACTTATTTTTTGACAGGGTCTCCTGTAGCCTGGAACTCACTATGTAGACCAGGCTGGCCTTGATCTCATAGAGATTAAAGGCATGTGTCACCATGCCTGGCTCTCACCACCAGTGTTTGGATACTGGATCTTTAGAGGAAAAATAATCTACAGTAACAGCAGACTATTGAGCAAGTGAGTTAGCTTGATTTGCACAATGGACAGCCTAGCAGTTGAGTGCTTTTCCCCTATTTGAGAAAAGACAGGACAAAGCATAACAATTACAGTAGGTAATTAGGGTCCCCTGTGCTAAAGATTGGACACTAGTGGTTCTTCCTTTGCAGTACTCAGTGGCTGTAATGTCATGGCTTGTCCTTACTACCTTTCCAGGAGACGCATATAAACTGTTCCTGTCTTCCTTTTTAGACTTCTAGGCCAGTGGAGGCACAAGGTGGAATAGAAATTGCAAAGTTCTTTCCTCTGACTCAAGCCTGTCCTATTAGATGCCATAAACTGAGGGCAACTCAGAAGTATGTTTTTGATAAATTACCGTGACAGTATTATGTGGTAAAGACATTTTGTATTTATAATTCCCCAGCTAGTCCTAAGTCTCATGAAGGAATCTATTGTTGCTGTGAATTTTTTCCTTTAAAACCAAAGGTCTGGTTCTTGTTGAAGTGGATTTTATTTCAACACTGTCTATCAGATATTCGTCCATCAGAACTATGTAAGAGAGACATTCTTGACTCAGGGCCCATTTCTTCCCACCTGCAGTTGTTTGAAGGAGATTATTATAGTATTACCTCTTGTGTTATTTTTTTTTTAGTTCTCTGACTTGGATTGTGGCATTTGCAAGTATGGTAATTAGAACATAAAGCACCCCGAGTATTTTAACACTTCTGTTTACAACAGTAGCTTTATTGTCCAGTTTCTGATGGCTTCAGAGCTCATCCGAGCACTGAGTGCCTAGATGTGCTTGCTGCTCAGAGTCGGCAGCATAAGAAAGCTTTCGGCTAGCATTAGTGCTGGGGCACACGTCAAAGCTGAAGCCTACAGCATTTAGTTTTGTTGCAGTTATATTTCTGAGGAAGGGCAAGAGAAGAAGGGATAGTGGAATGGTTTCTGACATCAGAGTCTTTGACTTGAAGCTTTAGTTCAGGGTCTCAAAGAATGAGTCTCCTTAAGCAGATTATTCCGTTTTGACTCCTGGTTTTCTAGCCCTTAGAAAAAAAGTAGGCCACAGAAGTTCTTATTTTGTAGTTTTTGCCAAACTAATATGAGCTACTATATATAAATAGAGCGTATAAATGCTCAAAGATGATAGGTATTATAATGAGAATAGTGTATGGAAGTAGCATTTTCATTGTTCCTAAATATTAATTTTACTAATTTTTTTCTGTGTGTGTGTATGTGAAAGAGAATGTTAATGTATGCATTTCTATGGGCTTGTGTGTGCCATGGTACATGTATGGCAGCCAGAGGGCAACTTGTAGGAGTTGGTTCTCTCCTTCAGCATGGAAATTCTGGAGATCTACCTCAGGCCGTCAGGTTAGTAGCAGGCCCCCTCACAGACCCTAACAAGAGCCCCTTTTTTGTCATCCTCATATCTTTTCTCTTGGTAACTCTGCTTTTAGCCTTTACTCTTGGTACCAGTGGTGTTTTGTAAGGTGCCACCGTGAGTGCATTGAACACTGGTGTGAAAATGGTTTCTCTAAAGGGAGGTTACTCACTCATTTCAGTAATGTTTACAAACGTGCTGAGGAGAGAGAGGGAGTGTGTGTGTTCTAAATTCCTTGGCAATAAGATGGTGGCTGTTTTAAGAACCAGTTAAATAGCTCAGTATACAAGATGACAGATTTTAAAGAAGGCCAGACTTTGGATCCCCATGAGCCTTCTTCTATAAAGTCTGAAACTCTTAACACTGTGGAATTTATTACTGACTGGCTTCATTTCCATCCCCAAGAGATAATCTCTGCGGTGTACTGCATTTTATCAGCTGCTCCCTCTTGGGTGTGAGCTTTACAATAGAAAGGCAGACATCTTGTACTTAGACTTCTCACAGTTTCACAAATACTTCATGGTCATCTTTCCAGAATGGAGACTAACTCCTAGTTGTCTGTACAGTTTTTCTTATTGTATCCAGATGTTGGGCCACTTTTATCTTTGGAAACCATTAACATTCTTGATTTTGTTGGGATGAGCCAAAAAGTACAGACTCTTGGTGCCTGAAATTCATTCAAAACACCCAGCCAGACCGCATATTAGGATATGAAAGTACCAGATCTCTGTGTGACCTGGGTGATGGGCTCAAGGCCTATATTTTTTGGAATATAAGACACTCTGGTTGTGTTAAAGGAGAGTCAAGAATAGTCGTAGGGAAATAGGTTTTTCCAAAGAGAGCAGTGGCGTAACAGTAGTGCTGAACAAAGGAAAGTGAATCCAAAAGATAGGCTTTGGCTCTTGGAACTAAGAGGCAGATAATAAAGGAGTCTGATCTGTAAGCACACTGATAGTGTGCCTGTAGTGCCCTGAACTGTTCTGACCTGCTTACCCTTGCTCAGAAAGAAAATGGAGATGTATTTCTAAATACCAATTTAAATAGATCTATAAGAAAAAGTAGATGATTCTCTGTATGTCTACTCTAATAAGAAATACCAACTTGGAATCAGTGTTTGTTAAAATAAATATTTAATGCCAACCATGAGGTATTTAGTAGATAGTCATTAGGTGTCACTACTCTGTAATGTAAAGAAACCAAATGGGGCATTTACTGCTGACAAGCTTAGAGGTTAAAAAAGGAAGATTACCTAATATTTATGGCATGCTATAACTGTTCTTTCTAGTTCTTTGAATATATAGAACATGACCCAGATAGTGGTATTTGGAATGATTTAATTAGCTGAGGAGAAAGGGCCTCTGCACCTGAGGATAACAGAACACTTGGTGAAATGCAGGGTGAGTTTGTGAGAAGGATGGCAAAGACTTCACTAAGAATGAAGGCCAAGGGGAGAGATTCCAGGCAGGTGCAAAGTCAGAAAGGTAGAAATGTGCATTGAATATTCAGTTTGATTGAAGCAGATGTGACATCGATCAGATTTTGAAGAACGTTGAATGCCCAGATGCTGTAAGATGAATGGTAAGGGACTGTCAAGATCAGAAAAGAAGGTGAGACCAGCTAGGAAATTCCTGCGATGATTGAGATGTAGATGATTCTCTCTGGTGAATCTTTTGCCTCTTTTTAGATGTGCTGCCCCTATCACTCTAGTCAGGAGCCCTGGGAAATTTAGGTCTGGATCCTTTTGAGATGACACATTTGCAGCTCATTAGTACTAGTGCTCAGACAGCAAGTTGGTTCCTATAGAGGCAGTTACCCAAACTCCTTAGTAGGAAGAGAGATTTTTCTGGGCTCCAGGGCATCTTAAACCTATGATTGCTGCAATTGTTATGGTTTCAGGAACATTCAAAAGTACTTATGGTTACACAGAACAATTTGGATAATAACTTTATGTAAATAAATGTGCTGAGACATGTAAAGCAAGTAGGTGCCCATTAACAAAAACAGAACCAGAAACCACACACACAGTAAATGTTAGATTTAAAAACAAAACAAAAGCCCTATGATGAGAAGTTTACATTGTGGCATATTAGTCTAAAACAGAAAGAAACATTTAGGGATTACTCGAGTTTTTCTCTTGCAAATATTTATGCATAGAGCAGAGAAGAAAATGTAAGCTCTTACCCAGGTCTTTACTCTGAACAGTATTAATTACTATTGAGATAAAAAAGTTATTGTGGAAATTAAGGAAAGACTACGTTGACTATTGTGGTTTAGTTGGTGACAGTTTGAGAAATGAAGGTTTGGGATGGAAGGGCCATAAAATTTAAAATATGATAGTCAGCCCAGAGGGAAAAGCAGGCTTCAGTTTTAGTCAAATTTCATCTTAGTTACAACTATGCTGGTATCATTTTTTAGTTATGTAAACCCAGAAGTCAGAGGGCATAGTAGTCCACTCTCTCTTAGGCTTCAGGTTTCCTGGATTATCATTCAGCTGAATGTGTCAATTTCCTATGAAGCGTCTGAGAAAATACTTTAGTTCAAGTTGAAACAGAAAGTCCTACAACCACCTGAAGCCCTGACAATGGGGAGAGGACAGGGCAGCCTTGTTCAGCTTAGACAGGCTGCCATCCAGCACTTGATCATCTAGCTAAAGGATGCTGAAAGACAAGTTCAAAGATTATAGGCCCCTGGGAAAATTCCACTTTCTCTTTCTGTACTCAACTTAATGGCAGTGCAAACATATCAAGAATCTTCATTTTGGTTTTAGAAAAAAGTCACAGTATGGGGTACAACTCACCAGGCTTAAAATCTGATGGCTGACATTCAAATCCTGTCCTTGTGGGTCATAGCTATAAAGTGTTAGGTAAACCTCATCTGTAGAATAGCATCATAACATACATCAAAAGATCTCGTGGGGAGTAGGTGAAAACACTATTTTATGTGGCACTTGGTAGGTGCCTATTAATGCAAGTCTACTTCTGTAGTGGTCAGGAAGTTCAGATGTAAATCACGTGAAAACACCCACAGGAAAGCCCCAAACCTGGGTGTTTAGCAAATCAGTGTTAGTCGAATTTGTACCTGGGTTTCTAAAGGATGTGGATATAGAGTGGTGTGTGAGTTGGGGGTACGGGGGTCGGGTGGGGTGGAGAATGACTAGACTGTAGCTTTTGCTGCTAAACAAAGCACTCCAAAACTCAGAGGCTTAAAAATAGCAGCCATTTTATTTGAATCGTAATTCTATAGGTTGGCAGAAAAATTGTACTCCATCATTTCTTTTGATCTGGTATATTAGCACCTGGGGCTGGCCAGTTTATGAGTGCCTCAGTAAGACATCTGTTGACTGGGCCCCTCCATATAGAATTTTGCCATCTGGGAGGCTTGCTGAGGTTTATTAACATTTTAGTGGAATACAGAAGATTTTGAACATCTCTACTGGCTGTGTATAGTCAGGACCAGAAGTTTAAATCTTTGACCCTCTTTGGATAGGGACCTTGCACCTTCTTTCAGTTGCATGCACATAAGATAAAATCTTAGGAATTTGTTGTCAAAATTATCTTTAGGGGCTGGGGCCGTAACTCAGTTGCTGGATTGCTTGCCTGGCATGCAGGAAGGCCACCACTGTAACATCCCCAACCCTCCCTTGCCAACAGAAATAATCTTTACCTCCTTGATAATTTGGTAACATGAGCTTTTAACTAATCATTTAGCTATAATTAAATGTCTAAGAAAGGTGTGGCTTTCATTCTCAGCTTATATCTGATATGTGATTAGATAAAAAGATTTATCTAATTCTAAAATAAAATTTTGGGGTCTTTGAAATCTAATAAATGTCAGGTGTAATCAGGTCCCTGGCATTGACAGCAAAAGATAAGAGCAAAGACATTTCAGTAGGATTGTTTATTTGTGATTCTTAGTTGTTGAAAGAGACAAAGAAGACTTTAGCTTTAGTTTTAGCTTCAAAACTATTAGAAGCTTTAAATGGGTTGGGAAGGGCTGTCACTGTCAAATGAAATAATTGACACACAAGGAAAGCAAATGTTCTCACCTTTTCATCAAAGCAGCGATAGAAATTAGACATATTTTCTTCTAGCTTAGCAGACATTCCTTTGCTCTTTATAGAGGGATTTGGAATTAGGCCACAGAAAGGTTCTTGAGTCTTCATCCCTGATTTCAAAGTTTTATTTCTTACACTTTTATTTTATACTTTATTTTTAAAAATTTTTTTTCTTTGAGACAGGGTCTCACTCTGAAGCCCAGTTTGGCCTGGAACTCACAGTGTAACCCAGATTGACTTCAGAGTGTTCATGTTTTCCCCAAATTATCAGTTGGTGGTGCTCCTCAGGGTGCCTCTTGTCTTTTTATATGTACCAATCAGTTTTTTTAAAATGACAAATGATTCTTTGTGGGAAGCGAGCACAGCTGAGTCAGCCAGATGGCGCCCTGGCTGGCTGCCAAACCTCGTGCTGTTTACTCCAACTCTTGGCTGATTGCCAAGGCTCGCGATTCCCGCTTGTTTATCAAAAGTATAAGCCAACACAGGTGCTGCCAGCCTAATGATCTTGCTACGTGCCTATGAGCTACACTCTGCCTGGCCGCTGCACGTGTGTAGCCCTGATTGATACCGGCTGGGGGGAGGGCTATTGGAAAACGCTATATAAAGAGCTGAAGTATGTAATAGACAGACACAGCATCATGGAGAGACAGCATCATAGTGAAGAGAACATGAGAGATAATAAGAGAGAATAAAGGAAGAAAGAGAAACAGAAGCTTGAACCTCACCTTGGTGTCTGTGTCGTCTTTCCTGGACTCTGCTGGACAGAGTCCCGGCTCGCGACAATTCTTGAATTGACTAGAGCAGCACTAGTTTACTGCATTAGTAATTTCTTAGACCTCAAGATATACATAGTCTGGGACTTAGTATAAATAACAGACTTTAAAAATAGCCCAGTTTAGTAAGTGTTTGAGCTACTAAAAATGGCACATCTACAGTAACACATTGAACATTTCTGCAGTTGCAAGGGATGTGCCATAGACACTCAACTTGATGGAATCTCCCAGATGTTAGGGCCGCAAAGACTGTTTCTTCGAAAAAGAGTGGGTGTGGGGCACCGATTTGAAGACAACAAACCTGTTTGTTGCTCTTAAGATCTCCCAGAGTGGGTTCAGTCACCAGGGGGCCAAGGGAAGAACATATTTTGGGGTTTCAGGCATTAGCCCCAAGTACTGGTGGTGCTCCTGGTTGTAGGGGGCTACTGAGTGAAGTCCTGTCTGTCTCTCTCTGTCCTCATTGGGAGAATTTGGTCCACTGAGATATTTGGAAAGTCTTTAGGGAGAAGGGTGTAGTATGGCTGCTGGGCGTCTCATAGGTGTTTCTGATGTAGTGGGGCCTGGATGCTGAGGTGGGGAAGACCTTGCTTTGCTCTGGTCCTCTTCCTGGTGCTCGAGGAATTCTGAAACCGTGACCAGGTGATAAATTCCTTGAACTGGGACCACCTGGCCTCACTGTCCCATGTTGAAATCACCAACTGTAAAGGACCAGGGTGAGGACACAGAGCCCAGGATACTGTCCCAGCCAAGCCTTTCTCCAGCATCCATCCATCAAAAAATAAAAATACTTGCTTGCTTTTTGGCACAAAAAGATATTTTGAGCCCACTTCATGATTTTTCTGCCTTAGTCCTAGAATTAGCTATTTCTCTTGAGTCATTGTTCTCATTCGCAGAGGATGTATTTAGAATCTGGTATGCTCGTTGGCACCAGGGTACCATTGCTTCCATGTCCTTTGAGTAACAAACAAAGCTTGGGAATGTGTTTTACAAGCTCAGAACTCTTAGTTGAGGTTCAGTACTGCAGGGCTGTCTGTGTGCTCCCTGGTTCATGTTTTCATACTCAGTGCCATGTCCCCTTGTTGGGGTCACACATTGCACATTTCAGCTCAGTCACAGATGAGCTTGCCTGTGTCTTCATAGCCTTACCAGACAGTGGATTATTAGGCCTTTGAAGCTTTGCCAGTCGAAATGTTAAGAATTGATATCTCATGTGGTTTTGAGTTTCTCTTACAAGTGAACGTATGCATTTCTTTTTACATGTGTAAGGAACAGTTGGGTGTCTTTGTATGTACTAACAAGTCTTTAGTCCATTATCTACCCTTTTTTGGGTCGTTTCCTTGATTAAAAAAATTGCTTATATATTGGGAATTTCTCTTTCCAAATCTACAAAAGACTCTTAAAATTTTATTTAAAAAGAAAGTTCTTTAAATCATTTTATGATATTTGTTGCAAGCATTCTCTTCCCACCCTCTCTCTTATGGTTTTTCTTGTATGTGTCCTACATTATTTAATATCATTTTCAAATTTGTGCTACTTTCTTCATGCACATGAAATCAAATCTATTTTGTATTGTATCTGGGTTTCATCACAGTTGGAAGGGCTTTCCCACAGTCAACTGCACTCACATGATTTCTGGTACTTACGATTTCTGATTTTGCAGTTACTGTTTATTCATTGGAGTTTTTTTCTTGCTTTGGATGTGAGATACACATCCAATACAATCTTTTTCCAAATAGCAATTTAGTTAGTTGGTCTTTCTTTTTTGTTTCTGAGTTTTTGAGTCTGTTCAGCTACCTCATGAGCCCCTAGTCAAGATATTTTGTACAAAAGTCCGCCACAGCTCAGCTCTAGATTTCTTGAACACTCCTTTTTTTTTTTTGGTCTTTTTGAGACAGGGTCTCCCTTGCAGCCCCAAATGACCTGGAACTTGCTATGTAGACCAGGCTGGCCTGGAACTCAGAGATCCACTTGCCTCTGCCTCCTGAGTAGTGGGACTAAAGGTGTGCACCACCACGCCTGGCCAGAGCACTCTGTTTTCATGTGTAGGATCACTGTGGCATGTCACAGTCAGTCCTCTCCTCTGTCAGTCTTCTCTTGTTCCCAGAGGAAGGGACTGAGAGCAAGAACATGGCTTCCTGACTTTTCAGCAAATCCAAAGTACCACTACAAGTTTTATTGTGTTGTGGTTCTTTTGATATGAAATGATACCTGAAGCTTAAAAACTAAAGGAAACAAATGTGAAAAGTACCTGAAGTTTCACATGGAGCACATTGAAGACACAGCATGTACTTGTTGGTTCATTAGCTGGTCCTTAGCTAATGGTAGCATTCCAATGCTACATTGAATACTTGATAGGGAGGAAGCAGCAATCAGAAAAATGCTGCACATTCATAAATGAATGGGTTGTTCTTAACTTGTATTTTCTTTTTCATACATGTTCTTTTGATTACACATTGAGTTTATAAAGGAAAAGTCTCTTTCCTATGTTTTCCTCCTATATATTGTCATGCTTGTAGAGAATATTGAATGTAATGGGCACTAAGTGATGTTTTTGTTTGCTTTTCAGTTATTTTCAGTCTAAGTAGTTCAGAAATTACTTGCTGTAGTAAAGTAATATAATAATATAGTTATTATTTTAAGCTTACCCAGAACCATCAAAGTACCAAAATCTTTCTGCCTAGAATGGGGGTTCCTGGGGAAATGTTTGTGTATATTGTAGGAAGACTTCAAAATTTGTTTATTTCTACAAGAAATATTTTGAGTGAGAATTTGTGCATTTTTCTTCAGCTTCATGGCATTTTGGAGGACTCCTTATCCAACAGGAAGAACCCATGTGGATATCTGATTATTCAGCATGACTAAAATATTAATGTTGCTTTTCATTTTTTATTTTTCTTGGTTTTCAGGAAGAGATGAGACCATACAACCTGCAAAACCATCTTTCCTTGAATACTTTGAACAAAAAGAAAAGGAAAACCAGGTCAGCAGCTTTGGCAAGAGTATACCTGGCCCTTTGAAAAATTCTTCAGATTGGAAAATACCACAGGATGGAGATTATGAATTTGTGAGTAGTGCAACAGTCAGTGGTTGTATCTTCAGGAAAAATGTTTTGAGACATCATCCTGCCCTGTCTTCTTGGGCCTTGTCCTCTTGGCCCTGTCCTCTCAGCCCTGTGCTCAGCACTTGAGCATTTTCTTACGACAGCTGCAGGGCCAAGGGTCTCATGAGTTTAGACAATAGCAATTTTAGTGACATTTTAGAAGTGCTGGTTAGTGACTTTTTTTTCTTTAAAAATCCTTTATTCACTTGCCATTTTCCTGTTTTGTCCAGGTTGAAATGGTTAGTGGTAAGTGAAATATTTAGTTACCAAATGAAGATGCAGCTGCCTTTGATAGTTTATTTGGGATTGTGGCTTTTATCTAGGAGTTACGTTGGAGGGTGATTGGCATGTTTGTAGTGTCTTGTTGCTTTGCTAATCATTCTGCTTTTAGGCTGAGAGGATTATTCTAAATCTTTTCAGAGGATGAATATTAAATTATTTCCATGTTTCTTATGAAAAACTGGGTGTGTTTACTTATTTTGCCATGGAACATTTTCCTTCCACTGTAGACATTTATTAGTATTTGCAGGGATTTAATGAGACAAGGCAAAAAATTTTTGTTCAAAAAGTAAGCTAAGGAGTTTGTATTTGTTTTTGAATATTCTAACAAGATTTTTCTGTTAAGAAATTTTATCTTTACATTCTTAAATTCTGAAGTGTGCTATTCAGCTGTCATAGTTCTGTTGATCATTAGAAAAACGTAGTTTGCAATTGGCTTCGAACTCTAGGAGACCTATCTAGCCCTGTTCACTATCCTGCTGACTGACACAGAGGAAGTTATGTCATTTTCCATAACAATTTGTACTACTGTAAATGCTGTAAGTAAGGGTAGAGATTTTTTGAGGAGTAGAATGACTTACTTGAGTTTATTTAACTGATTAGTCACTTGAACCCATGCCAGAGCCCAGGTTTATTTGCTTTATTGATAAGCTATTTGATCATTCATGTAGACAGTGGTGTTTGAGGACTGTTGTGGGCTTGACACTATTGTGGAGACATAGAAGTAAACCGAACAAGTAAGAGACCATTTCTTATGGAGATTTCATTCTAGAAGAAGGAATATAAGTAAAATAGTGTGTTAGATACTGGTGCTGTAGAAAATGTAAAGCAAAGCAAAAGGGAGGTTAGGGAGAGAAAGGAGCGTGTGTGTGTGTGTATGTGTGTGTGTGTGTGTAGCTTTTTTTTTTTTGGTCTCTTTTTGAGACAGGGTCTCCCTATAGCCCTAGCTGGCCTGGAACTCACTATGTAGACCAGACTGGCCTTGAACTCACAGAGATCGTCTTGCCTCTGCTGAGACTAAAGGCGTGCGCCACCACGCCCGGCCTTGTGTAGCTTTTAAAACATAGATTGAAGGAGGATGCTACAGATGAGAGAGTGAGGCTGTGAACTATCTCCATATCCAGAAGAAAAGCTTTTCAGGCAGTAAGAACAGCACATACGGAGATCCTGAGGCAGGGTCTTGCTCAGGGAGTGTGTAGTGGGAAATAAGATCAGAATGTACTAGAGAACCAGAGAGCACTGCACTCTTGTGATAAGGACTTTAGCTTTACTCTGAGTGGAATGGAAAATCATTGGTGGCCTGATCCTCTTTGTATTTTAAAAATATTATTCTAGTAGCTCTGTTAACACATTGCTGGACTGTGGATTTGCTGACCATAGGTGCAGTGTTTTTATTCTGCTGTACAAAGGAGGCAGATAGGAGGCACATCCACTGCCGTTCTTCTCGTCCAGGACATTTATCTTCTCCACTGAACAGATGCTGAATCCTTAATGCAGTGGTTCAGGCTGCTGTGGTTAGTCAGAGTAGACTTTTGAAACTAGAGTTGTGGCACTTGCTGTTTCATGCACATGTAGATCAGAGGACACTTGCTGGTGTCAGTTCTCTCCTTCTACCATGTAGATCTTGAGGATCCAATTCAAGTGCTTAGGCTTGGCTGCAAGTATCTTTACCTGCTGAGCATCTTGCTGGCTGAGAATTCATTTTTAAAAAAGATTTAATTTTCAATTTTGTGTATATGTATGAGTCTACATGAGGTTATGTTGACATGAGTACAGTGCCTCACTTCTCATGCCTTGATAGTGATATATAGCTCCTGCCTTAATCCTAAAGCAAGGATTTGAAATGGGAGTCTAAAAGTTGGCCGTCAGAGAGGTCCCCAGATCAGCAGTTGTCAGCAGCTCCAGAAGAAATGCAGTTTCCTAGCCTCTGCTGCAGATGCACTGAACAAGAATCCCTGAGGACAGCACTTGTGGAGTTTGAGCCTGCCATTCTAATGTAGGAAGGTCTGAGCAAGAAGATTGTTTTGTTTTGTTTTGTTTTGTTTTGTTTTGTTTTGGTCTTTTTGAGACAGGGTCTCCCTGTAGCCCCAGCTGTCCTGGAACTCACTGTGTAGACCAGGCTGGCCTTGAACTCACAGAGATCCGCCTGCCTCTGCCTCCCAGTGCTGGGATTGAAGGCGTGCGCCACCACACCCGACTAATCAAGATTTTTAGTGTGCTTCCATACAGGTTTTCTCTTTTTCTTCTTATGAGGTACCATAGACATTCAGAGGTAAGAATGTATTTCCGTTTCATTAAACCTGCTTCATTTTTAAAAATTTCTCCCACTTTTGGAGTTTCCTATACTTTTATTAGAGATACCAAAGAAGTACATGGAACATGGAAAATGTGTGTCTATTAATCTGTAAGTGGCAAAGAAAAGTGCAGAGTGAAGAGCCTTCTCAATAACCTTTCTACACTCAAAGGTGTGTCAGACTTAGGTTTCTCTCAACAGCTTCATAGAGAGGCTTTCTGATTCCAGACAAGCAGTACTTAATTATGAAAAAGATACCCACTTTCCTTCTGTGAAGGCAATTGCGTTTTTGAAGTGAACTTTTTGCTCAAAAAATGGGAAATAGGAAATAATTTAATCAGAAGTGGCAGAATTTGATGCTTATGAAAAAAAAAAACCTTCATATTTTTCACCTGAAATTGAATACTTATCCCATTTCTAAAATTGAATCACCTTATTTTCCAAGTTGAAAAACCCTCAGTGATTCCCCTTAGTGCTTCAGATTTGTAGCAATTAAAGAGTGGAAATACAATATTTAAAACTGATACTTTATATTCTATAAGTAGATCACATTTTTGGAAAAGAACATTCATATTATGAGAACTCAGACATCCTCATTTTGCCATTCCTAATGCCACAAAAAGCTTCGAACTTAAATTCAGTTAGGCTCCTGAATCTTCAGACAGACAACACCCGGTAATATTTTAGTTTCAGGTGACTCACGTGCCCACAGTGGGTGGGAGCAAGACAGGCTCCGAGTTCTCTTCATTCAGTAAGTCAGATCAGTTCAGGTATAATGATGACTATTTTCTTTTTTTAAAATATTTTAATTTATTATTTTTATTTTATGTGAATGTGTGTATGGCCTGCATGCAGTTAAGTGCACCATATTGTGCGATATCCATAGAGGACAGAAGAGGCTGTCGAATCCCCTGGAACTGGAGTTACAGACAGTTGTTAGCTGACATGTGGATGCTGGGATTTGAACCCAGTTCTTCTGCCAGAGCAGTCAGTGTTCTTAACCGCTGAGCCATCTCTCTAGCCCCAGGATGACTATTTTTCAAAAGGCATGGTAAAGAGAAAGCGTGCAAGAGGCCTTGTATAGAGACAGAACACATAGCTAAGACACAAATGAACAGCAGCAAGAAACTAGGAATCAGGTGTGATGGTTTAAGCATCTGTGGTCCCTGCTTCTTGGGAGGCTAAGGTGAGAGGTCCAGCTTGGCCAACACAGTGAGAACCTATCTCAAAACAGATCAATAACAATAATAAAAATGAAACAGTTCAAGACAGAAGAGTATTATGTGGGAAGGAAATATATTTTCTATTGCTGTAAGGTATATTTGAGTTATGGAAGATCCAGTCATGATCCCACACGAAGCATATGTATTTATCTACTATCCAGTTATATCGTACACTTGTAGAAACAAGGAACAGTGTGAAAGCTGCAGCCAGAGTTAATGATTAAATATTATTCCCTCAAAAAATATTTCAAAGCCAGTCATGGACAAATATCTTTAATCCCAGTACTAGGAAGAGTACAGCAGGCATTTTCTGAGTTCAAGACCAGCCTGGTCTACATAGTCAGTTTTAGGCCAGCCAAAGCTACGACATAGTGAGACCCTGTCTCCAAAACAAACAAACAGGGCAACATTTTTATTAAAAACTTGAAAGATTTTATTGACAGCAAGGCTTTTTAGGATACCTTCTCCACCTTTGGGAGCATCCTCTCTTCTAAGGTGGGTATGCCTCTCTGGGGGAGTCAGTGTCAAATACCTCTGTGGTAGTGGGATGCCAACCGGCCTCATTTCACAGGCTTCAGGTACAGCAAACACTTGACCAGTATCTGTTCTTAGTTTATCTTCCTGCAGCTGTCAGAGGTTACTTGTGCACCAGCATTCAGCTCAACGGCTGTCAACACCAGCATAAAAAGTAATTTTATGGTCTGGGTTGAGTTCAACTGGGGGTTCTTCTGGCCTTGGCTGGGTTCCCTCACATGCCGTCTGAGCCTGGTGGGAACCCTCATGAGATCCATGTGATGTGGCAGTGGCTAACCTTCCATGTCTTCTGGAACATCCGGGATTTCCTCCATGTGGTCTTCCGTGCCCAACGGACTAACTCTAGCCACTATCCCGGCTGTGACATGTCCCAGAAGACAGAGTGAAAGATCACCAGGCTACCTGAGACTTCCACTCAGAACTGGGACCTGTTACTTCCACTGTTTTCTGTTGACCCTACCAAGTCATAAGACCAATGCACATTCAAGTGAGGGGACAGTGAAAAAACAGAATTGAGTGTATGGCTTACAGGAAAGCCATCATAGCAATCAGTTGGTCACATTTGGTTTGGGTTTTGTTTGGTGCTGGAGAAGGAGCCCACTCTACCATCCGGTACGCACTGAGCCAGGCTGGCCTCAAACTCACAGAGATCCACCTGAGTGCTGCGATTAAAGGTGTAGGCTGCCATACTCAGCTTACATCTTCTTTTAGATTTTCTTCACTAGAACATAAATTCTTCAGAGACATGATACTGTTCATAGTCACTGCTGTCTTTGTCTTCTTTTTGTGCTCAGTTTTCTGCATCAGTGACCACACTGAATTTCTGCCCATCATGACATGTGATAAGTACTCAGTGTACTAATAATATCATTTGAGCAGGGCTCTGATTTGTTCTCTGACCTGTGTAGGAGGATGTACAGGAGCAGAGGCCTTACAGCTGCAGGTCAGTGTGTGCTGACTAGAGGGATGAAGCCAGCCTGGTGTTGTCTCCTGAGTGTTAGGACTCATCAGATCCCCTGCAGTCTCTGGAGAGGAGACATACAGCAGAAATATAGCAGAGGTATAGAGCTTTTCCACAGTCCCTAAGCTCTCAGCTGAGCCTCCCACCGTCCCTGTGAATAGGGCTGTCTCTGGAGCTCAAAAGAATAGATTGAGACCGGAGGTGCAGTAATGTTCTAAGGGAGAGAGACAGGGCAGCTCCCTGTCTTTGAAGACCAGTAGAAAATACATGTAGTTTTTGAGACAAGGTTTTACTGTGTAGCCTTACTGGCCTGGAACTTGCTCAAACTCATAGAGATTCACCTGTCTCTACCTCTTGAGTGCTGGGATTAAAAGCATGTGCCACTGTGCCTGGCTTTAGAATCAGGATTTGAACTAGTGGATTTTCTAGCTTAACTTAGTCTTCTGGTTCACTGAGCACTAGACAGAAAGCTCTAGGTGACACAGGCAAGTCTTTGTAGGCCTAATGAGGCTCTGTTGTTGGTCTGGTTAGGAACAAGGCTTACAATATGATCCCTAGCCCCAGAAAGATCCCAACTGGTTGGAGATGGTCAGACTTAGGATGACTGGAAATTAGGCTCTTGAGGGAGGACTGGTTCTCATGTAGTCAGAGGACCCAGGAGGAGAGAGCCATTAGGCTGGTCAGGAAAGATTTCTGCGGTGCTGTATGAAGAACACATCATCTGAGTCCGGCCATGTGCAAAACCCAGGGCTCAGCAGCGAGGCAGCAGGAGGCAGTGAGTCAGACTGAGGTCTTTGAGGCTGGATGTTCTGGGCTCAAATCCTTCAACTTCCTGGCTATGTACCCTTAGGCCAGTTCATTAACCTGCCCATACCCCAAGTTCCTCTAATAGGGGGCAGTGGTAGAAGCTCCTTCATTGGCTTGTAGTGAGATGAACTGAGTTAAGTGTAGCCCATGAAGGGGTATCAGAACATGATGCATCTAAGTGATGAGTGCAATAAGTCTGGAGGGGTGTTCCTGCAGAGCGTAACAAGGAAAGTACATGATATCCTTAGCAAGTGGTGGACCCATAGCAAGTGATGGACCCAGAGGTGGGGCCCAGTCAACCTGGTTGAGTGTGAAAGTGCTGAGACTTGAGCTGAATGAAGATCAAGGGGGCCTGTTTGGGGCTGGGGAGGTAGAGTGTGTGATGGGCAAGGGTTTTAAAAGGTATTTTATTTATTATTTTTATTTTATGTGTATGAATGTATTGCCTGCATGTATCTATATATACTCCTGTCGTACCATGCCTATAAAGGTCAGAAGAGGGTGTCCAGATCCCCTGGAACTGGAGTTATAGACACTTATTAGCAACCACGTGGGTGCTGGGAACTGAACCCGGGTCCTCTGCAAGAGCAGCAAATACTCTTAACCACTGAGCCATCTCTCCAGCCCTCTCAAGGGTTTGAGTATTTTTTTCAGTTAAAAAAAATTATTTATGTGCATATGTGTGTGCTTGTTTTTCTCATGTGTGCAGTGTCTACAGAGGCCAGAAAACGACATTGGATCCCCTGGAACTGGAGTTATGAAGGGTTGTAACCTGCCTGATGTCGGTGCATGAAATTGAGCCTTGAACCCGGATCCTCTGCAAGAGTAGCAAATGCTCTTAACCACTGAGCCATTTCTCTAGCCCCATGGCAAGGGTTTGGACACAGGATTTGTTGTGTAGGGCACATCAGAAAGCTTCACATGCCAAACTGGCAGGCAGAAGCCATCAGTGATTCAAGGGACTTAACCAGAATTGCATTTTTAGAAAGAACATCCTAATAATCAGCACGGAGTGGGAGTGGTGGACAGCACCACCAAGCATGTTCCTGTGATGAGTGCAGTCATGGTCACTTTGAAAAAGGGGATCAGGGGGCTGGAGAGATGGCTCAGTGGTTAAGAGTGCTGGTTGTTCTTGCAGAAGACCTGGGCTGGAATCCCAGAACACACATGGTGGCTGACAACCATCTGTAACGCCAGTTCCAAGGGATCTGACACCCTTTTCTGGCCTCTGTGAGCACTGCACAATATGGGTGCACTTACATATATGCAGGTATAACACTCATGTATATAAATAAATAAATAATAAATAAAGACTTTTTTGAAAAGGACATTTCAGGAACTGAGGAGATAGCTTAGTCAGTAAAGTGCTTGAGGGGCTGTGTTCGATCCTCAGTGCCAAAAAAGAAAGCCAGGATAATGATGTGCATTTCTAATCCAGCACTTGGGAGGTGGGGACAGAGAAGATCTTTGGGGCTTGTTGTCTAACCGGCCTAGCCGACTTAGTGAGTTCCAGGCCAGTGAAAGACTGTCAAGAAAAGTAGTTGGAGTTTGAGGACTGAAACCTGAAGTTGTCCCCTGGCTTTCACACGCATGGACACACAAGTACAACTGTATATGCATGTATACATGCACACACACAAAATGGACATTTCAGGATGGGGATGTAGCTCAGTGATGGGGTGTATACTTAGTGTACGCAGACTCTGGGTTCAAATCCCAGGACCTAAAGTAATGCAGTCAAAAATGTTATAGCATGGGAAGCCTTTAAGGTAAGTATTAGATGGTAGGGTAATGCTGAGACCTTAGCAGACAGCCCAAGAGGGCCTCTTCTGACTTCCATCAGTGTGGGGGCTGAGATCTCAGCAGACTGCCTGAGAGTGCCTTTTCTGGCCTCCCTCTGGCATAGGGACTGAGGGCTCAGCAGACCTGAGCGCACCTGGATCCGGTCTCCATGTGGTGTAGATGGAATCCCACTGAAATGGGGCAACAGCCCACGGAAAACTGACAATGCAGAGACCCGAAAGTTCAGTGCCTTGCCACAGTACACCTACCGCCAAAAGGCTTAGGGACTTTTCTGGAAAGAGTGTAAGAGCTGGAGGAAGGGGTGGACTGTTAACTGGACATGTACTCTGACCACTATGCAGGCAAGCTGTAGTCACACCTCCTTCCCACACTCATCAAGGACTGGGGGAGGGGGTCGTCAGTTACCCCTCCCACCCAGTCAGTGGACCTTAGCTGCATGTGGGGGAGGGGCTAAGGATATATAAGCCCAGAATGCCAGGAGGCCCCTCTCTTACCATTTTCTGCAGCTGTCAGGAAGTCACAGGATTTATATTTGAGTGTGGACTTTCCAGTGCAGCCATAAATGGGGGGCACCCACTCCTCTGTAAATAAACCTCACCCTATGCTCTGTTAAAAAATTAAAATTAAAGTTTCCGGGCACATGTCTTTAATCCCAGCACTTGGGAGGCAGAGGCAGGCAGATCTCTGTTGTGAGTTCAAGGCCAGCCTGGTGTACACAGTGAGTTCCAGGACAGCTGGGGCTACAGGGAGACCCTGTCTCAAAAAGACCAAAAAAATAAAAAATAAAAAAAAAGATAAATTTTAAGAACATAAGAAAATTCACAAAAGTTGACTAAATTTTTAAAAGCTCAAAAAGAAATCTCAACATAGAAATTATACTGGCAATAATCTCTTGTCTATAATTCAATAAATTTGGAAATTAACAATAAGAAAGTAGCCAAAGCCACATTATTGTACTTTTAAATGTAAAAATATATTCTTAAATAATTCTTGCTTTTTCAATACTGGGAATTGGAAAGATTGCTCAGCAGTTAAAAGCACTGGTTACTCTTGCGGAGGACCCAGATTTGGTTTCCAGCCACCTAATGTGGCAGTTAACAACTGTCTATAACTCGAGTTCCAGGGAATCTGATGCCCTCTTCTGGCCTCTATGGGTATTGCATGGTATGGGAACACGTACACGCAAAACAGTCATACGCAGAAAAATGTAAAACTAAATATTAAAAATAAAATAAAAACAAGTTAAAAATGAGAAATGAACAGTAAGAACTATAGAAAAATCAGGAAAATCAGAACTATAGTAATTCAGAATATGTGGAACGCAGTGACAAAGAGGTACTTAGAGGAAGGGCTATAATTTTAGGATGCAAGAAAGCCTAGGGTTCAAATTGGATAAAGATAAAAGCAGAATTTAATGAACGGGTTCAAATTGGATAAAGATAAAAGCAGAATTTAATGAACTAGTATAAAAAAGTTGATTAGTCAAACCAAAAATTAGTTCGCTAGAGGATCTTGATTTGATTAAGTTAAAAGATTTTATGGACAGGCTGGGCATGGTGGTGTACACCTTTAATCCTAGCACTCAGGAAGCACAGGCAGGTGGCTCTCTGAGTTTCAGGTCAGTCAGGGCTGCATCATAAAACAAAAAGACTGTATAGATAATGGCACAGCAAGGACTCAAGCCAAAGCCCATCACCCCAGACATCTGTACCACATGGCCTCTTCCTAGGCTTTTTTGGTAAATTTTGTTCATAAAGTGTAAGAAGTGTTGTACAGACTGGAGCTGGAGCTCAGTGTAGAGCACTTTATCCTTGGCTTGTCTAGCATGTACAGAGCTCTGGGCTCAATCTGCAGCACCACAAACAAAACACAACACAGAAAGTAAAGTGCTGTAGGAAAGTGTTCATGGCACATGGCTGTATTCCAACGCAGGAGAAACTGAGGCAGGTGGATTTTTGAGTTGGAGTACATGTAAAAAAGCAAGAAAAATATGGTAGGTGGGTACTCTGCAGAGAGCAGGAACCTCAGCAGAATCCAATAGAAGCATCTAGAAGTCCCATTTGAAGTGATATTTTTCTTGGTTTCTTGAGATTGGGTCTGGCTTGCTATGTAGCTGGCTGACCTTGAACTCAAATCTTCCTATGCGCTGAGATTGTAGACGTGTACCATGTACCTGACTTGAAGAGTATTTTCAAAGAGGATTGAGAATCTTTTAGCTAGCTAGAAGAGGGAGAGAAAGGGCATTCTGGGCTGAGAGAGGGAAGGAATTGTGTCTGGAGACACTGAGGTCTGGGTGGAGTGGCCAGTCTGCATGCAGTAATAGGGTCTGGAGTGGGAAGTGAGCAAGCAAGGAGACAGGTTCAAGGAGAGACCTTCAAGTGAAGTGGTCCGTGCCCAGTGTACTTTCTTTTCCTAAAAATATTTGGTAGTCTTGGATTTTTCCTGGATGTACTGGAGAAATTAAAAATAGACTCCTAATGCGGCACAGAGAGCTAATATTTCTCTGAAGTCATATGATAATGGGTCCATTGGGATGTTTAAAAACCCCACAAAACTGTTAATTCTGAATTAATTTGATGAAAGTACCAGAACCTGAACAAGACTGATTGTTCAGATTCCTTGGGTAGTGATAAGCCATTAAGATGACTTTTGTGGGAAGGAAGGATACATTTTAGCCTTGAGTTTTCCTCAGGAGGGCTGAGGCAGCCTAGGTTTCATGAAACTTTATCTTAACCTTTTTCTGGGTCAGAGTTTATTTATGAAGACGTTCTACTGGACTGTCAGAACGTAGTCAGGGACTCATTCTTTATGAAGCTTCACTTTTATCTTCAGCTATTTATATTCTTTAGAAATGTGACATTGGCTGGGACATGAGACTTCTACCTTATTCATCATTTAATGTGGATGCTTTAGCTAACCATGCTAAATACTCTGGAGGGTGCATCATCATGTTTTCTGGGAACCCAGATATCTGCAGCTTACACCATTACCTGTCATTCTATAGAGATGAAAGATGAACTCAAAAACGTGGTGTTTGAATTTACTGTTTGTCTGTTTCCAAATGGGCTGTAGAAAATGAGCTCATTTCCTTAAGCATACAGTGTAAGATGAAGTCTGGGGATGTTCTCATTATGCAGCTGCAGCAGTCGCCAGTTTATTCTGGTTGAATCTGGCACCTGTACCCTTCTCTACTTTGAGCCTTTGCTTGTTCTGAAGTAAATCAAACACAGGCTTGTGTTATTTTTAAGTATTTTATAGATAACAATAAAAGATTAAAGAGTCCTTTAAATATATTTAACATAACCTTTAAAAATGAATAATAAATCTTTAATGTCATAAAGTGCTTGTTACTATTTAGTTTTCCCCAGTCATACCTGTTTGTTTGCATTGGAATATAAACAAGATTCCTACTTGGCACTGGGTTGATTCCCTTAAATCACGTTTACTTTATATTCTCTCATCCTACATACTTGGTGACATTGCTGAGGAAACCAGTGGTTGTGCCTTATGGTTTGCCAGCATCCTGGATCTTGCTGACTACATCTAAGTGACACTCTTTACTGTGTTCTTTGTTTCTTCTAAGTGGGTTGTTCAGGAGAACAGTTCTCAGACCCTTTTACACCTATCAAAATTATCAAGCCCCCCTCCAAAGGGCTTTTATTTCTGTGAGTTATATTTATTGATATTTACTAAATTAAAATTAAACTGACAGAAGGATTGGACCTTGGTTTTAGAACTGTTGCTTAGCATGGGTAAGGCCCTTAGTTTGATCCCTAGTACTCATCTAGAGAAAATAATTTTAAGAATTTATTCTTATTCAAAGCAGAATAAAAGAACTTATTAATTCACTTAAAATTGATAATAAGCCTATTTTGCATTAATATACTTTTATGAAAAATGATTATATTTCATTCCCATAGCAAACATGAGTAATAGTGATATTGTGAACATTTTTTCAAATCTGTATGGACTAATAGCTAGATCATTACCAATCTGTCATAATACGATGTCTTTGTTGAAGTATGCCTGAGGAACCTCTGGCCTAGCAAGGATGTGTCATTGGAAGTGGGAGGTACATTTTAATAATCTTTTCAGGTTATTGCAGGTATTTTTCTTTGACCTTATGTGGGTGGCTTCAGCAGTGGTGGTTTCTTAAATGTTAGTTCTATTGTAGAATCAGAAGCCATCAATGAACTGCTCTTATACTGTGTCGGAATTCATTGATTCATCTTGTATTTTGAATGGAACATTGACTGCACATGATTTTGTAACCTCATGGCTCAGGCATTTGGAAAGCATTGGCTCACTGAATTATAGAAATCTTCTAAGAGTTGGCTCATTTCTTTATACAATATAAAAAATTGTGACAAGTTTCATCAGCAAAGTGGTATAACAAATTTTCTGAAATGCTAATTTTTGCTTGAAAGTTTACCATTGGCAACAAATACTTTCAGCTGTTTTAAATTACAGGCTTATTTTTTTCATTAAAAAAAATTTTTTAAAGAAAATACCTGTCAGATGCCCAAGTCTGCATGGCCACATTTTATTAGTGTTTCTTTCAAGTGAACATGATGCTCATGGAAAAAGCAGCTGATGGCGCTTGGCGCTCACAGCTCGATTGAAGTCCTTTGCTTCAAGACACCCATCCCTTCCAGTCACAAAAGTGCTTTGTGCTAAGTTCCCATTTCATCATGGATACCATTTATTAAAGCTGTAATAATAGTAAATCTTTCTGCCTCTTCATCTAAGGGCATTCTAAAGGAGTGTCTTAGAAAGAAGCTGTTGTCTGTGACATGAAGAATACTCACTGCCGACACTTTGTCTGGCATCACTTCTGATTCCTACAGAAGTCAGAGCTTCCACCCTCATCGCCTTTGTACCGTCCGTGAACACAACAGAAAAGTCAAACAGTGTCTTAGGATTATTAGGAAAATAGTTGGACCTTACAGAGTCCCTGAGAGGTGTCAGGGTCTCAGGCTTCACAGGCCGAAATTTAGGGACTACTGATGGTGGTCTTAAGCCTGGCCAGACTTGGGTTGACAGTGTTTGGATGTGTGGTCACCTCTCTAAGTTACTGTTAAAAGCCAGTGAAGGTGATTGCTTTTTCATTCAAGAATACAAAATGGTGGCATTTGGTAGTGTCTTCACTTATCAAGTGAAATTCTTCTAACGTTAAACATTTCATGAACTATATAAATACTCTCAGGCTCAATTTATATAGAAAAGACAAAATTTATATCTAATTTTTTTAGTCTTTAGTTACCATTTTTTCAGAGTAATTAGTTGGTTCCTAACCATTTTACAAAGATACCCAGTGGTTTAGAATGTGTTTGCTTTTTCTAAAAAAATTAACTTTTGAGCCGGGCGTGGTGGCACGCCTTTAATCCCAGCACTTGGGAGGCAGAGGCAGGCGGATCTCTGTGAGTTCAAGGCCAGCCTGGTCTACATAGTTCCAGGACAGCTGGGGCTACAGGGAGACCCTGTCTCAAAAAGACAAAAAAAATTAATTTTTGGTTATTGTACAAAGAAATGTGTTACATTGTGATGTTTTCTTCCATTTTTAAAGATGACGTTTATTTATGTGTGTAAGTGTGGGCACATGTGGGGCTCAGAGGACAGATTATGGGGGACTTGATTCTCTCCTTTCACCATGCTGGTTCAGGGATCAAACGCGGGTTGCCAGGCTTGGTGGCAGGCACCTCTACCACTGAGCCATTTCTCTGGTCTCATTCTGCTCTGTTCTTACCCGCACCTCCTGTGCTCCCCTGTCCTCCTCCCCCTCAAGTAGTGCTCCCTTCTTCATGTCACATAGACCCCTCTGCTTCTGTTAAACTCTTGCTCCTCTCATAGGCTCCTTTTTGCTTTCTCTCTTGCATTTCTGTATTTGTCTTTCTGAGCCTGGCTTTTTTTTTTTTTTTTTTTGCCTAAATGGTGACCCCTAGTTTCATTCATTTTCCTGCAGATGCAATACTTTCATTCTTTTTTATAGCTTAATAAAATTCTGTTGTGTCTGTGTAGCCCATTTTCTGTATTGATACATCTGTTGGTAGGTGTCTAGACTGGTTCGTAACTTGGTTGTCATGAATAATACAGCAGTAGATATTGATGGACAAGTATTTATGTGGTATGCTGACTTAAACGTCTCTGGATCATATGATGGTTTTAATTTTAGTTTTTAGCTTTTTTGTTTGTTTGCTTTTGAGATAAGGTCTCACTCTGTTACTCAGGCTAGTCTCTTAACTGTGGCAATCCTCCTGCTTCAGCCACCCAAGTTCTAGGATTACAGGTATGCCATCACATGCTGTTTATTTATAGGTTTCTGAGGAACCTCCATGCTGATTACATAGGGGCTGCACCAGTGTACATTCCCACCAGCAGTGTGTAAGTTCTCTTCTGTGTTGACACCCTCACCAGCATTTGTTATTGGGTTGGCCCTTCCTTCCTTATTTTAAAGACTTATTTTTTATTTTTGTATATTTGTGTATACCTGCAAGCATGTGCCTGTGGAGGCCTGAAGAGGGTATTGAATCCCCTGGAACTGGAGTTGCAGGGATTGTGAGCTTCCTGATGTAGGTACCGAGAACCAAACCTGGTTCCTCTACAAGAGCAGCAAGCACCCTTAACCCCTGAGTCATTTCTTGAGCCCCGTTGGTTGATTTCTTGATGATAACCCTTCTAACTGCGGTGGGATAGAATCTCAAAGCAGTTTTAATTTGCATTTCCCTGATGGCTCAAGATATTGAACACTTCTTCAATTATTTGTTGGCTATTTGTAGTTTTTCTTCTGAGAACTGTATTCAATTCATTACCCCATTATTGATTGGATGATTCATATTTTTGATCTTTAATTCTTGGAGTGGTTTATAGATTCTAGATATCAATGCCCTGTTGGATACATAGTTGACAGACTTTCTTCCCATTCAATAGGCAGTCAGTCTCCACACTGCTGATTTCCTTTGTTGTGCTGGAATTTTACATTTGTCAGTTCTTAGGGTGATTTCCTGAACTTTTGGAGTCTATCTCAGAAAGTCCTTGTCCGTGCCTGCATCTTTCAGTTTTAGAGTTTCAAGTCTTACATTAAGGTCTTTGAATTAATTTAGTTTCCCCCTTTTTCTGTATGTATGTGGTATATGTATATGTTCATTCATATGTGTGCGTGTGTGTGAATATGCTTGCACGTATGGAGGTCAGAGGTTGATGCTGGGTGTCTTCCTCTGTTCTCCACTTTAATTTTTGAGACAGGGTCTCTCACTGAACCTGGAGTTTGCTTGTTCAGCAATACAGCTGACTAGGAAGCCCCGGGCATCCCCTTGCTTCTGTCTCTTCCAGTTCTGGAGTTAGAGGTGCATGCTACAATGCCTGGCTTTTATGTGGGTGCTGGAGATCTGAACTCAGGCCTTTATGCTTGTTTGAAAAACATTTTACCAAAGGGGCCATCTCCCTAGCCCCTAGTTCATTCTTTCAATGTGATTTTACCATTTTCTCAGCATCATTTGTTGAAAGGGCTGTGGCTGTGGCATTCCCAATATATGTGTTTTTTTGTTTGTTTGTTTTGTTTTTTTGTTTTTTTCCTGTCTTTTTGTTTGTTTGTTTGAGACAGGGTCTCCCTGTAGCCCCAACTGGCCTGGAACTTGCCATGTAAACCAGGCTGGCCTTGATCTCACAGAGATCCACTTGCCCTGCCTGAGTGCTGGAATTAAAAGTGTGCGCTACCACACTCGGCCCAATATATATTTTTGACACTTTGTCAAAGATTAGGTGGCTGTAGCTGTATGGATTTATTTCTGAGTCCTCGTGTAGTTCAATGTGTCATGCTGCTGGTATTGATGCTGAGACAGGATCTTACTGTATGTGGCAGGCTGGCCTTGAACTCTGTATCTCCTTCCTCAGTCTCTTGAGTGCTAGGATGACAGACATGTGTTATCACTGCAACGTAAAATTTTTTTAAATATATATTTTTTAAAATTTTATGTGTATGAGTGTATTGCCTGCATGTATGTGAGTGCACCCGTGTCACACAATGCCGTGGAGGTCAGAAGAGGCTTCGGATTCCCCTGGAACTGAAATTAAGGACGATTCATAGCCACCATGTGGGTGCTGGGAATCGAACCCGTGTCCTCTGCAAGAGCAGTCAGTGCTCTTAACCACTGAGCCATCTCTCCAGCCCCCACAACTTAAAAAAAATTAAAAAACACTTGTAATAACTTAAAATCATATTAAAGATTTAAAGCCCGAACTTTAAGAAAGGTTTCTTGATTCTCCCTGGGTATTCATTTTTAGAAAATGTCTGCTAGATAACCTAGGTCTGAATAATTGTTAATTTGTTAGTGTTCCTTTCAAATAAAGATGGTGGCAGAACTGTGCATTCTGCCTGGTTACAGCACCTCTGTCCTATACCACAGACTGCTTCATACAAGCACTGCCAACTGTGTGTGTGTGCTTTCTTCCACTGAACCTAGGCATGAAAACCTAGGCTCTTGGAAATACAGCATACTCAGTTCAACATCTCATGTTGCAGATTATCTTCAGTCAGCCACATGTGCAATTCAGGTGGGTTTTGCTCAAGAATCAGCTATAGCTTAGTGGCAGAATGTGGTCACATGCACAGGACCCTTGGCTAATCCCCAGCACACCTTCCCCGCCATGGAGAATTTATACTACTCAAATGTGTAGCAGTTCAAACGTTAGCCAAATAATCTTTCTTCTTCCTCATCCTCCTCTTTCCTTGCCTTTACTTTTCCCTTGAGAGGCAGGACTTTACTGTGCTACCCAGGCTGACTCTGAACTGGGCTCCAGTGATCAAGCTGTTTCATACCACCAGACACATGCCACCACGCTTGGCAGAACTGTGTTTTCTTTCCGTTCTCCCCCCGCCTCCTCCTCTCCCTTCTTTTCTCCCTGCTCTCGCTCTCTTCTTCCTTGTCCTTTCTTCTCTTTCCTCCTTGTTGCCCTCCTCCCTGCTTCTCTCTACCTCCTTATCTCCTCCCTCCCCTCCTTCCTCCCCCTCTTCCTCCTTCCTCCTTCTTTCTTCCTCCTCCTTCCTCCTCCTCCTCCCCCTCCCCC
>NW_008353922.1:0-587 GCF_000622305.1 Nannospalax galili
ATTCCATATTGACTAGAATCTGCCTAATGTTCAGTCAAGTCCAACTATTTTGTTGTTGTTGTTCCTTATCATTTGTACAATACAATTCTTTCTTTCTTTTTGGCTTTTTTAATTGCGTGTGTGTATGAGTGGTTTCCCTGCATGTATCTAAGTGTACAACATGCAGGCAAACTTGTGGAGGCCAAAAGAGTGTGCTGGATCCCTTGGAACTGGAGTTACAAATGGTTGGTGCTGGGAACTGAACCTGGGTCCTCTGTAAGAGCAGTCAGTGTTCCTAACTGCTGAGTTATTTCTCCAACCCCAGGAAGAAAACTCTTATCTGTATTTTCCTGTGTTTAGATGTGTTACCTGATACCCTTTTTACCCTTTTGGTGAGGCCTTCTCAGGCCACATTAGGAGATATTCTTTACTTTCTTTCCAGATTTCTATACTACAGAGTGATCATTGTACAGAATATGAAGGCCCAGGGTTAACAATAAGAGCAGTTATGACCAATGCATATAATCCATAATCAGTTTTATTTGTTTGTGCTCTATCTTTCTTACTGGAATTTAAAGGTCTAGGGACAGAGACATTGTCTTATTTTT
>NW_008353923.1:0-274 GCF_000622305.1 Nannospalax galili
GTGAAAGGAAAATGCTGCAGGGGCCACAGACGAGAAGAACTTCTAAAATGGTTAAAGCAGGCTGGAGTCCATCCCACACTTGCAGTCAAACTTGGCATGTTGTTCACCTGGTGCTGGCTTTAGAGGCATGAAAGATGGAAGAGTGAAGCGGTCATCAGTTCTTCCTCCATGGTTCCAGAGAGCTGGGGAGTCTAGGCAGTGTGCAGCAGGGGTTCCCCTGCCCAGAGAAGGCCCTGATAGGCCACTGCGTGAAGCTGTGAAGGTGAAGCCTGGT
>NW_008353924.1:0-485 GCF_000622305.1 Nannospalax galili
TTTTTTTTTTTTGTAGGATTAGTCACGGATTACATTGTAGATGAAATTTCAAATCTTTGACATAAGCCCACTTCTCCGGGATAATAGCATCATCACATTCCTTGAACTGAATTTTTTTGTTCTTAAGAAGTTAAATTGTACATTCACTAAAAATATTATTTTTAAATTTCAATGGAAAATGTCCAAATAATAAAAGCAGTAATATAGTAATTACCCTTAGGGTGTTCCACCCAAGTAATGGGAAATTGAACTTATGGCCTCATGGTGGGAAAATAATCTACCACTGAATTTTTTTTAACTTAAAAAAAAACTATTGAGAATTTCATATATATAAGGTATTTTGATCAAATCCACACCCTCTCCCTCCCCTCTGATAGCTCCCATATCTTCCCATCACTTTTTTCTGTTTTCTTTCTCTTTCTTTCCTTCCTTCCTTCTTTCTTTCCTTCCTTCCTTCCTTCTTTCCTTCCTTCCTTCCTTCCTTC
>NW_008353925.1:0-777 GCF_000622305.1 Nannospalax galili
ACACTGTAAAGTCATATTTTAACACTGTGATGGCACCATAGAGCAATTAAAAAGGCACATGGGGACAGAATGTTTCTCTTTGGAGCATTGTGATGTCATATTGGGGGATTGTGAGGGGACAATTAGAACAGCGTTTTGCATGATGAGCATGGTGACGACACAATGGATCGTGGTGATGACACAGTTGCACAGATTTGAGGGCACAATGAGCATTGTGATGTCACAAAGGAACGTTGTGATGTCATATTGTAAGAGTGTGATGGAGAATTGGACCACTGTGATGTCACATTGGAGCATTGTGATGTCACAATAGAACATTGTGAAGTCAAATTGTAACATTGGGATGGCACATTGGAGCAATAGAATGGCACATGGGGCAACAGTGTTGTGACGTCACATTATGAAGTCATATTATTACATTGTGATGGCACATTGGTGCAATATAATGTCACATGGTACAATACTGTTGGCACATTGGAGCATTGTAATGTCACAATGGAACATTGTGAAGATATAGTGTAACATTGAGATGCCGAATTGGGGCAATATTGTTGGGGCTGCTTGATACAGCGGCACGTTGGGCATATGAGTTCCAAGGCACTTCCACAGCCTGACCTAGAGTCTGCCCGCCTGTCTGGTCACTAACGATCACTCGCCAAGATGATGACTAGTGGAGGTTGGAGGGGAGGGACGCGGTGTTGGCAGATTAAAGCATTGAGCTGTCATATTGGAGCACTGTAATTGCATATTGGTAAATTTTGCAGTCATATTGTAACA
>NW_008353926.1:0-315 GCF_000622305.1 Nannospalax galili
TTGATTAAATTTTCTGTGTACAGTCATTATACAATGGATATACACATTTTTCAATTTTCATCTTTCAGTGGTTTGATAGTCCCTGAAGTAAGGGGAAATGAAACTGTGCCTGAAGTTGTTACAACATCTGGCTATGCACTATTACACTTTTTCAGTGATGCTGCATATAATCTAACAGGTTTCAACATTTTTTATTCGTATTTCTTTTCAATTCCACCTAGTAAAACAGTATTATAACTTATATATAAATGTCTTATGTACCAGAAACAGATTGTCATATTAAAGTTCAAATTACATAGGATCCTCTTCTAAGTG
>NW_008353926.1:438-813 GCF_000622305.1 Nannospalax galili
GACAAATGATTAAATAAACAAATACCTTTTAGTGCTGTTTTACTAGTACCAGCAGGGAACCCTAAATTGCCTTTTTGTGTGCCAAAGAATTTCACTTGTAACTTGAAGAGGCCTGTAAGAATTAAGGTTTGGTAGTCCACTATTCCAAGACTGTCCCAGATGCTATAGGTACACTATGGGACTTAATCTCCTTCACAAAAGATTTTCCATGTCAGTGATTTTCTCATTTTACACATCAGGAAAATGTGGCATAGAAGATAAATTATATGGCTATGTCATTGTCTCTTCTAAATTAAAAAAATCCCAATATTCATTGAGAATTTGTTATCTGCATGACACTTTATATAAACTTGATACTTCTATATCTGTGGAATA
>NW_008353927.1:0-274 GCF_000622305.1 Nannospalax galili
GTGTGTCTCATGTAAATGCTCATCAAATAGTGTCTTCAGCAGAAGATTAGTCCAAAAATCAAGTAGATTGGATGACCCACTCTGTGGATTGTCAGCCTCTTTCTTCAACTATCCCTGTCATTGCTCAATGGGCCCCTGAACAAAGTGGCCATGGTGGCAGAGATGGAGGTTATGCATGGACTCAACAGCATGGACTCCCACTCATTATATTGGACTCCCACATCATTATATTGATGATGTTATGCTGATTGGAGCCAGTGAGCAGGAGGTAGCA
>NW_008353928.1:0-525 GCF_000622305.1 Nannospalax galili
GATGCACAGAAACTCACAGGCACATATACACACACATAATAAATAAACAAACAAATTAATTAATTAATTAATTAATCTCTTTTTTGGACTTTTTGAGGCAGGGTCTCCCTGCAGCCACAGCTGGCCTGAATTCACTATGGAGACTAGGCTGACCTTGAACTCACAGAGATCCACCTGCCTCTGCCTCCCAAGTGCTGGGACTAAAGACATGCACCACCACACCCAGCACTAAATATTTTTTTAAAGTGGAAGACAACAGGGTGCATAGCATGCACCTGTGATCCAACACCTGTGAGGCTGAGGCAGGAGAATCTGCAAGAGTTCAAAACCACCCTGGCTTTAGAGTGGCTCCTGTTTTAAAAACTAAAAATAGTGTAAGACAGTAAACTGAGCTGTAGGAGGGTGGCCTCTGGTGAGGGGTAAGTTGTAACAAAGAGCACCTATAGTTGCCAGCTGTCCCTGGGGCCAATGAGCCCCTCCTCAGCAATGGGGGGCAGAGCCCACCAGGAGTGTGTTATTTTAATC
>NW_008353929.1:0-5388 GCF_000622305.1 Nannospalax galili
TCTCCTTTTTTGTTCCATTGATCTACATGTATGCTTTGTGCTAGTACCAACTTGTTTTTATTAATATAGTTCTATAATACACCTTCAAATATGCTATGCAAATATCTTCAACATTGTTCTTTTTGTGCAGGACTGATTGTTTATCTGGGGTCTTTGGTGCTTGCTTCCATATAATTTTAGAATTTTTATCTATCTCAGTGAAGAATGTCATGGAGATTTCAGTGAATCTGCAATTTGCTTTAGTTGGGTGATCATTTCCCAAAGAATAAAATTATATCTTTGTATATTTTAACAACTTCTGGTTTACCAATGAGTAAATATTTTCCAACCTTTCATGATTCAGCTTTGGATAAGTTTCTGTCCAAATACAGCAATGTAAAATGGCATGTTCTGATTAGCATGTTTAGATTTTATTTTACATATCTCCTACAAATGCATGCACAGTCACTTTCCTTTATCTGTTAATTTAGAAAGATGTGTGTACACATACACACACACCACACATACACACACATACATACATACATACATATATACATACATACATATTTATGTATGTATGTATATGAGCTGGAGAGATGGATCAGTGGTTAAAAGCACAGAATGATCTTGCAGAGGACCCAGGTTCAGTTTCCGGCTTGCATATGGCAGCCAATAAATGTCCATGACTCCAGTTCCAGGAGACCCGATGCAATCTTCTGCCCATGAGCACTGCACGACACAGGTGCACTTATATAGATGCAGGCAATACTCCCATACACATAAAATAAAATCATAAATAAAATATTTAAAAATTAAATATAAATGATGTATTTACTATTTATATTTATAAGCATAAATTAAAATATTAAATAAATAATGTAACTATAAATTTTGCATAAATTTGTATAAGTCTATGTATAGAAATTCAGTGTAGTTTCAATAAAAGAAAAATAAGTAAATCCATATACAGATCAGAAATAGCCATTGGGTTAAAAATCTTTGTGTATATAAAATGTCACAATTAGTTCTCACAAAGATGTTGCAGAGTTCTAATGTAATATTGAAATCTCTGAATAATTTTTCTTAGGAAGTTGCTTTGTAAGTATTGAAAACTCACCCACTTGGATTTAAGCCCTATATGCTGTGTGTTCCTGTTGACTAATTTAATGTCTTCCTAATCAGACAAATTAAAGGATCATAACAGTTTGCAACTTGATTAAATGGAAATGATAAAAGCCACTTAATGCACTTACCTGAAAAATTCACTTAGCTATAAAAGACACTTAACCCAATGTCGAGGCTAACCTATGTACTTCCAATTCCATTTTGGAACCCTTTCCTATCTGCATCATCTTTTAAAATCTACCCACTGAGGTTGTTTAGAGTTACTTATATGAGCATGGACTCCATAAAGTGAATAAATTATTGAATCAAACAAAATCTCTCTCTCTTTCTCCAAGCAAATGTGAACTATATAAATCCCTGGGGGGAGTAGAGTCTGCTGAGCCTCTAATCCCTCGATGAAGGCAAGTTAATGGGCTAAAAGTTTATCTGTATAATTTAGAGAGACACTGACATTCTACTTTGTTAGCCCATCATGAGAATGAATTTTCCTGAGGTGGCAACATACTGGAATTTCAGAAGTCTATTTTATATTTACATTAACGATTCCTAGTATGACTGATTCGCTAAGAGGAAGTGTATATCCTGGGAGGAAATCAGCATAAAAAAATCACCATTGTGCCCTTTCATACCCAGGTAAGTGCTGAATATAAGAAGACAAGGAAAATGAAATTTTGTTTTCCTTAATGTTTTAAGAAAGAGCAAATGTCAATCTTGAATTAATAAAGAAACCCAAAAAATTATTTTTTGAGGTTTAGGCATTCACATTTCTTGGCCTAAATATAGACTGTTCTCATATATGGAAGTTAATTGAAGTTAAATCAAATGGTGTCACCCTCCTTATATTCCTGACCTAATTTACTATGTAAAAACATGCAAGCATTTCAAGCTAGCATTTTTTCCTAAGTCCTACATATATGATACTTGTACCATAGGAGTAGGTCATGTAGTGCTTCATTCTAATATTCTATAGATAGCACATTATTTTAGAATATACTTACATAAATATTATCTTTATTAATTAGTCTTTCCAAAATCAGGAATAAGAAAAGATTCTGATGTATCCCCACAAATGTGTGAATATATATATATATAGTGTGTGTGTGTGTGTGTATAATTTGCTAAGTCCATTTAATGATATTTGTATGTACCTGTGTTTAGGGATGTCCACTTGGGATTAGGTAAGCTCTCAGGAAGCTGGACCCTAGAGAACACTAATTCTCCCTCAGCATCCATCGATTACGTGTTGCTCTTTATCTTGAGGTGAGACCAATGAAATTTCCTTGACCTACCTCATCAGGTTAACTGGTTTTATCCCTAGGAAGATCTTATTAGAATTCTTTACTCTGGAGATTTCATTTGTTTTAGATTCTTTATTATGTCTAGAAAGTATTAAATAACAGTCAGTATATTTTCCCTCTGGCTCTTACATTCTTTCTGTCCCTATTCTGTGATGTTTCCTGAGCTTTATGTGTAAAGCTTGCATTGCAGATTGTCAGTTAGGACTGGGAACCACAAAGCCACTCATTCTCTGCATTTAACCAGTTGAAGAACTGTTGAATAGTCTCCATCTGTTACAGAAAAAAAGCTTCTTTTATATGGTGAAAGGTACACTTTTCTGTAAAATATAAAAATACATACTTAGAATATAGTAAGAATTTGTGTTGGTCTGTGAATTGAAATAAGCAGGTTCATTAGGGTCTATGTCCTCTTCAACTATGTGTACCTATCTATGTCACAGTGCAATATGTGAATTATCTTCCTGTTGAACAGGATTTAAGTCCAACAAGACAGACATTGATTACCGCAAAGATACAAGTGCCAGTACTGAATCAAGGAGATAATTTTCTGGACTTGTCATTGTTACGGTTCACAGGCTTTACAGCTGGGTAACTGAATGGTTTTCTCCCTTGGCAGCTGACATACTATACTGATACTACAAGTGGTAGTCTTCAGGTAGAAGGCTTTCATGTCAGTTCCAACTCAACTGCTCCAAGTTCTGTGTCTGAAGTATGTTCTGCCTTCAGAGTTGGGTCTTGCTTTCAAATTTTGGGAGGGAACAAAAGACTTTGGCAGTAGCCAGCATTATTTTGGGGAGTTTCTTGGCCTACCCTGAACAAAGCCTTGAAAGCAGTATTTCCTTTACTATGATTTTTATTATATTTACAGACAAGTGTGCCTATCATTCATCAAATAAGCTTCGCTTTGCAACAGTAGGAGAATATTACAACTGGCCAAAATACAGAGAATAAGTGACTGTGAGGTGTCTATCCCTAAGCAATATACTTTCAATTTAATCTCTATAATCATAAGGTAAGGGAACATTGCTGAAGAGGGGACAGAGAGAATGTAAGATCCAGATGAACATGACACCTGGTACTAGTTAATGCATCCTAGATATGACAGGGAAGGTGCACCAATGATATTCCACAGTATGAAAGTCTGACAAAATCTGCATGATGACAAAAATCAGTTGACATGCGAAGTGCATGGGGGAAGTCTAACCAGGTTCCACCTGAAGAAGGAGAGCTGAGGGAGAGAGAATCAGTTTTCTCCAGCAATTGGTGCAATGAGAGATTATTCCAAGTACCACTGAATGGACCCAGTTCATTATGTATATGTGTGTGTTTATAAATGTATATATGTAAAAAAGAATACCAACAAAGAGGACAAGACATTTTGAGGGAGTGGGAAGGCATCAGAGTCACCCAGGGGAATTAAGAGGGGTAGAAATACTTCAGTTACAATCCTCATGTATGAAACTCTAAAGAAATAATCCAGATCACTCTGATGAGATGGTAGAACAGTGGTCACTCCTTCACTGTCTTCCCCTCTGAGACAAGGCACATAACCCACTACTAATGAGCTCTGTACTGGCTTGTTGAGTTGGTCAAATCTTTACCCACTCTTTATCCCCCACATTCTCTCCCAGGACTAGGCCCAGAAAGCTACAACTCAGCTATAGACTAGCCCCATAAACTAGATAGAGCCAGTCTACCCATGCCCTCCACTTCCACACTGAGAGTCTTAGCTGTGATTTCCTACCTTGCACACCAGAACAGAAACTTCTTTGATAAATGGTGAGAGGTGCATTTGTCTGTAAATACAACAAAAATCATACTACAAGAGGAGGAAAACCCTTTAGAGTTGTTGGTCAAGGTAGCCAAAGGGACTCCCAAAATAATATAGGCTCTTGCCATAACCTTTGCTTGTACCTCAGAACTTAAGGATAAGACCTGATTGCTGAAGACATGGCAGACGTCAGACATAGGACTTAGAGAAAGTGATCTGGAACTGACTGGGAAGCCTCCTTACCAAAGAACTCTTTTTATAGTGTCAGAAGGCACTACACAAACTGCTGTAGGAGAAAACCAATCAATGATAGTACCCATCTGTAAGGTCTATGAATCACAACAATGACCGGCCTACCAAATTATCTCTATTGATGCAACAGTGGTAAATTTATTTCTGGGTTAATCAATAGCTGTTTAATCAGACGTAAGGCTTACTCAAAAGGAAGGAATTCTTGTGTCATACTGTCAACATAGCCAGGTACACATGGTTGAAGAGGCCATGGATCCCAGAGAAAAACCTACGTCTACACTTTCTTCAAAGTGCATTAATTTAAGCATTTCTTAAAGTTTAAGTAGTTACCTAAGCCATTTCAGAATTCCCGAGGTTGAATAGAACATAACTGGCATAACATAAAATTGTGGAAATGATTTCTACTGATTACATTAAGCTTTTGCCATTGTGACTTCAGTAAATCAAGGGACTTAAACAATGAATGTTAGAAGTGGGATGTCCTTTAATGCACTGTAAAATTTAACAACATTCAATAACCTATTTATGTAACGTGCACATCAGAAGTATTTTGCTATTATATTTACTGATACATACTTTATATTGAATATGCATAGGCATAACTTTTGTCTAAAGTAAGTAGGAGGCTTTCAACTGAACCAGCAGAATGGAACAATGTTAGATTTGTAGTCAAACTTCCAACAAATAGAGAACCAAAATTCTATGACATGGATCAGTGGTTTTCAGACTGATTTATGCGGAACAGCAGGCATCTAACAACCAAATTTATAAGATGGTGTCCCTGAACGATGTATTTTTCTTCTTGATCAGGCTTTTAATTTCAAAGGAAATCAAGTATATAACTGTTGAGTCGAACATGGATTGAGCCATTATTTCACCAGCAAATTAAGTGTGAACCTGATGA
The DNA here is from genome assembly GCF_000622305.1 of Nannospalax galili. Classification (NCBI taxonomy): domain Eukaryota; kingdom Metazoa; phylum Chordata; class Mammalia; order Rodentia; family Spalacidae; genus Nannospalax; species Nannospalax galili. Next base: position 5,333 of record NW_008353929.1, read on the forward strand.
ATCTCTAAATAATTCAGATTATAAAAATTGAGCATGTTATTGTTAACATTGTGTAC
>NW_008353930.1:0-258 GCF_000622305.1 Nannospalax galili
CCACCTGCCTCTGCCTCTGGAGTGCTGGGATCAAAGGCGTGTGCCACCACACCTGACTTGTTTCTTTGTTTTTTAAGCTCTATGTATATTCTGGATATTAACCCTCTGTTGGATGTGTATCTGGTGAAGATTTTCTCCCACTCACTGGGTTTCCTCTTCCCTTCCTTAGTTGTTTCTTTTGCTGTACAGAATTTAATGAGGTTCCATTTATTGATTATTGACCTTAGTGCCTGAGCAGCTGGTGTCTGATTTAGAAAG
>NW_008353931.1:0-386 GCF_000622305.1 Nannospalax galili
TCACCCAACTCTAGTCATAATCACAATCCTAAATTTTACCTAACCTTATCCTTAAACATAACCCTAGAAATAACCCTAAACTTAAAGCTAACCCTAATTCTAATCCTTAACTAAGTCCTAGGCCTAAACCTAACCTCAAATTTTGTCCCCAGATGATGGCGCTGTTTGGGAAGTTTTAGAAGCATGTCACTGGGAGTTGGCTTAGAGAGTTCTTAAGCCTTGCCAGATCCCCAGTTGTTCCTTGCTTCCTGTGACTGCATGATGATGTGAGAACTTAACTTCTTCTGTTACTGGTCCAGCCACCTCCAGCCAGCATGGCTCCCTGCCATGACGGGCTGTAATTCCCCTGGAGTTGTAAGCTCAAATAAACTCTTCTTTCTGTAAAT
>NW_008353932.1:0-1927 GCF_000622305.1 Nannospalax galili
GTTTCAGACTTAGTGAGCAACAAACATCCACAGTTTCAAACAAAGATTAAGGAGTACTTTTAACATTAAAATTGCTGTTCTCCTTTGTGTATTGGCACAAGGCTTTTATCCCAGCCCTCTGAAGGCAGGGACAGGCACATAGCTGCAACATTGATGCCAGCCTAGTCCACATAGTGTCTTCCAGGCAGACTGAGACTAGGGAGACCCCGTTAAAAAATGCATAAAATATTCATACATATTATACATGTGTATGCATGTCTAAACAAAATGAGCATTATTAAAGAGCTACTAACCTATCAAATGAGCAAGGCATTATGAAGTTACAATTTTATTTTTTAATATTTGAATGAATTTCTGGAACAAAAATATTTTTATCTTAAAAATTTCTGAACAAAATCTGTGTTTTATAATCACTAATGTTAATTTGCATTTTCTTTTTACTGTTAGGACACTGAATAATTTACAACAAAAATGCCATTTGAAAAAATATGCACATGCATAGTATCTGATATAATTTACACTTCTTTATAAATATCTACCTCATTAAATTTTTATTTTAAACATTTTATTCTATTACTGACTTTTCAAACTAAATTGTATGAAAATCTCGATTGCTGTAAAATTATTTTCTAAACAACAGATAAAATAGTCTTACAAAATATACAGAAAAAATACAGAATATACATGTATTTTATTTCTTAATTATTCTTAGCATTCATAAGTAGCCAAGAGCAGTATTCAAATTTAGCTTTATTTTATAATGTTATAAACTCAAATGTTTTCAGTTTTGTCATTGTGAAGATTCATTTATAAAGATAGAAAAGTAGAATAGATATAATTTAGCAATTTGTTACAATGGTTAAAAAACTGAGAACATGTGTGTATTTGTGGAATGTTATTTATGTATTTGCCCTACCTAAATGTTATGACAACACATACATTCACAGAATATCTCTGTCATTTACTGGAGACACACACAGCTTTTTCTTTGCCATTTTCTCTAAATTCCTAGATAATGATTAATGGTTAGTGACTTCTATAAGGTCAGAATCCAAATGCTGCAACATTTTTCAGAAAATATGTTTGAGGCCTTCCAAGGACGCACCATAGCCTCTTTTTGCCCAGTTCCTTCTCTGACTTGCCCACAGCACACCTGCCTCAGCATGTGTAAAGTTTTCAGATTATCTCTTGTTCTTAGAGTCTTGTGGACAACTAGACAGTGCTCTTGTGACTGGCACTGGCTGAGTGACTCAACTGAACTAGGTTCTGCAGTTGTAGCCTTTGTTTCAAGGACATTCACAGACCTTTGATGTGTCAAATGAAGTGCAGCGTGATACTCTGTGGGTTCCCCTTTCCAATGTGACAGTTCTCTTCAACATTTGGATAGGCACAAAGGCAGGTCACTGACTGTGTAAGCTACCTTGAAGTTTTTAAAGTGGCACATGAAATGCCAGCAAATGTGTTCCAGATATGTCTTAGACAGGAAAACAACACAATATTTCCACTGAGATGGCATTTCCGATTCTTATCTGTTTCTACAAGTATGGGCATTAAATAGTGGCATCAGATATACAAGTCCCTTTTTACATGTTTTGGTAATTTTTAGAGAAATGCAAAAAAGCCTTAAATATACTACTGAGTAGGTACAGTCTAACGTAAATGTGAAATGTTTATTTCTTTTAAAAGGATTGCTCACAATTTGCATAAAATTTCCATTTAATATACTGTAATAATTGTAAGGTAAAGCATGTGATAACTTATAGCTATAATTATCTCAAAAAGAATGTATGCTTACAGTACAATAACACGTCCTATTTTGGGAACAATACAACAATTCAGTTCATAAAAATTACAAGTTCATTTCTGTCAATTTTTAATTGAATTTTTGTGTATTTCATACAGAACATCTTAATCAATTTTAATCATC
>NW_008353933.1:0-507 GCF_000622305.1 Nannospalax galili
CAGTGTCTTTCCATACTCCTAACAAATGGTTTCTGGTAGCATTCCAATTCATGCATGTATTATAATTCAAAGGAGTCACACATATATATTTAAAACTAGCATGACACTTAGTAGAGAGCGGTACCTTTAAATTTTGCACTTCCTGTCCTAAAGCTAAAATCACTTCTTCTGATGCGTTTATCCTCATGTCTAGCTTTTGACTAATGCTATATTGATCTGCTAAAGCCAATGAAATATTTTTGTTAAGATTATTTACAAAATGTGCCGTTTTGACTTCTTCCACTAGAGCAATAGAGGAAACAGTAAGCAAAGTCAAGATGGTAATCAATGCGCCTATGCCCAGTATCAGTGTTGCAATGAATCTTTTTGTCTCAGGGTGGCATGGTAGGCCCTGTTCTGTGCAAATACTGTCATGACAGCAGATACCACAATGGTTCAGTCAGAACCATTAATGCGTGCTGCCCTTTCTGTTTATAGTTCTTTATCTTTTACATAAAGTTGTCTCTA
>NW_008353934.1:0-863 GCF_000622305.1 Nannospalax galili
CTGAAATCACCTCAGGTTGCACCATTTAGATAAGCAACCGTCTCTCAGAAATCAGGTAGCCTCACTGCGGTTGAGCAACCCTCGTAACCTTAGAAACACTTCCCCCTTTTACAGATTACTTCATTCTTGAAATTTCTCTACCCCTAGCTTCATTTCCTCCTTACTTGTTATATAGCAAACAGAAAAATAAAATTTTCAGAGTTGATCAGACCACCTGTCTTGCTCTCATTTCTCATGTCTCTTGGCCTTCCATTCGTCAATTCTCTCCTCAGGTCCACATTGAAGACCCTGCTGCCAGGGGCAACTGGCGCCCAACTTGGCACTGGGGATATGAGGACCCTGACAAACGCCCTTTGCTATGCATGGCTGTGACTCCCAGGACCACCGCAGAGCCAGACGCCGCGAGTGAAGGTCCACACAGTGAGCACCGCAGAGCCACCCACCTGCGAGACTACTCCATTGATAGAGTAAGCATGACTTATTCCTCCAAGGACTCAAGGAGTCCCTCAAGACATGGGGAACTAGGGTTAAGAAAAAAGATTTGTGTAAGTTTTTTAATTTTGTTGGGGAAATCTGCCCATGGTTCCCTCAAGAAGGAACTATTGATATAAAAAGATGGGGAAGAGTGGGTAATTGTCTTCAGGATTATCATAGAGCCTTTGGACCAGAAAAAATTCCTGTTCAGGCCTTTTCTTACTGGAATTTAGTCAATGATGTTTTAAAGGTTTATAATCATTTTTCCGATATGATATCCAAGAGGTTGTCGAGGAGGGTGAAAGGGCACTTCCAAGGCTTTCAAGGCCCCCTCCACGTGTGGCTCCATGTCTATTAATATTCCAGAACCTGATGGTCCCACTATTGAG
>NW_008353935.1:0-541 GCF_000622305.1 Nannospalax galili
TTATTTTATGTGTATGAATGTATTGCCTGTGTGTATGTGAGTACACCCATGGCATGTGATGCCTGTGGAGGTCAGAAGAGGGTGTTGGATTCCCTTGGAACTGGAGTTACAGGCAGTTGTTAGCTGCCATGTGGGTGCTGGCAACCAAACTTGGGTCCTCTGCAAGAGTACTCTTAACCACTGAGCCATCGATCTAGTCTCATATTCAAAGATATCCCACCAATATTATTTTAATTTAATTTTTAATTGTGGTTTGAGGGATGATCTGAGAGCCGGCACGTGAGATCACTGTTATAGAGGTTTCTATCCCTTTGTTGGGTAGTAACGTCCTCTAAGACAAAACCTTCTGTCTTGGAGGGAAGGTCTTTAGGACAACAGGATGTTCTAACAGGAGGAAAACAACTCAATGGCATCAAAAGTCCCTGAAACTGACCAGGTTCACTGGGCCCTTTGCTCCCTACGGATATATAAGCCTTAAGGATTTCTAGGAGAGACTCTCAGACAAGCATGAAGAGGATTAGATCAACCTAGCTACCTGAAA
>NW_008353936.1:0-362 GCF_000622305.1 Nannospalax galili
AGATGACTGCTTAGAAGGGTCCACTGGCCAGAGTGACAGCCATAGTACAAGCGCAGGGACTAGATGGCAGACCCTAGCTAAGGCCAGAAAGGGGATGATTGGAATTGCAACAAGACTATTCAGACTATTCAGGAAGAAAAGGCCTCCACTGCCTGGGGTGACCTCACTGCTTTGTCCCAGAGTGGAAGCCCAGTCAAGGCTCATTTATGCAAATACAAGTCTACCAGAGCCTGAAGAAACACACAAAAGTGGCCCTGTGGGGCGTGGAGGTTCACCTTCCTGTTCTTTAATTTTTTCCCCCTACAACAGTTACTGTTGTCTCCACCAGACTTCCTTCCCCACCCTTCCTCACTCTGTGGAAA
>NW_008353937.1:0-1405 GCF_000622305.1 Nannospalax galili
TGGGTTTTTTAAACACTGCTGGATGGCTGCCATTATTGGGAAGAAGGAGAGGGGAAAATTATGCTTTTCTTGTCTTTCTTTCTTATATGCTAAATGTGAAAGAAAGTTCCACACCTCTGGATCAGATATGTCTGCTGATAAGAACCAGGGTGCAAACCTATGTACTTCATTTCAAAATTTTAAGCTTTTCTCTTTTGAAATTTTAAGTCATCTGGATCTGAGCAGAGTTTTAAGAGAACGGATCTGACGTTTTCTCTGTCTTGATACAGAATTCCCCATTTTGAAGGGAAGATATTTATTTATTTATTTATTATTATTATTTTTGTTGTAGTTGTAGTTTTAGATGTTTTTACAGCAGTCGGACACTAGAGGGCTGAAGCGCTTAGGCGAGTTACAAGCCCCTACCTTAGGAAAAAAGTTTCACTTTAAATCTTTTGTCTAACTGCGAACCACCCTGAATTCCTAGGTGTTTGGCAGGGACTAGCTAATTTGAATTTTCACTGAACGGTGTAGGTGTGGCTCAAATGCTCTGAGGCAGGATAACAGAGCTTACTTAGAGAAATCTGCCTGACTCTAAAGCTTAGAACTTTAGGGATTTTTTCTCTAGCAGTATTCAGATAGAAAAAATCTTTTGTCTAACAGCGAACCACCCTGAATTCCTAGGTGTTCGGCAGGGACTAGCCAATTTGAATTTTCACTGACCTCACTTTTACCTGCTTGCCTGAACGCTTGAGAGCAGAGAGAGAGCTGGCTGGAGGAATTCTCCCTGACTCTAAGGCTTAGGTGGAAATCCCTGGAACTTTTTGGGGATTTTTCTCTAACAGTGTTCAGATAGAAAAGTGAGGAAGTAACAAATTACAAGTACATTATATTGAGAAAATTTTGGTGCCTTGATTGAAAAGTGCAGTTTAATATCCTGACTCATGATGCTCCCCTTTCCTGGTCATCAACATAGGAGAGAAATTAATGTGTCTGGATAATTCTTAAGACTCAAGCAAAACAAAATGTCTCTGATTAATCTTTTGTACCTTCTGCAATGTTTAGTTAATTATTCCTCTGTGGACTATACAGCATTCTGTATAAACTATTAATTGTGGCGCCAGATATAGGTGAGCATGCGCTGGGCTCTCAGGGTCCCAGCACGCACTCCTGGGCAGTGAAAGTTCCTCCCCTACTGAGGTCTACTCAGTCGATCCCGTCCCTATTTCACCCGTATACCTTCCTCAGGATGTGAGGTCCACTGGCCACTTGGACCACACGGGAAGCGTATGAGGGACGGCAAAAGCCAGGGTGTCCGTGAGTCGGTGACAGAGGAATAGCGCCCCCTGGGGAGACTGGATCACAGGATTTAGTGTTACAGCTCAACAAGTGACTCAGCTCAGATCTCAGTGATTCAGCTCCAGCT
>NW_008353937.1:1471-22475 GCF_000622305.1 Nannospalax galili
TGGTAGCTCCTGTGCCAGAGGGCATGTATTTGTGGCGAGCACTTTAAAAGAAGAGTCAGGGAGGGTGCCAGGAAGGCACTCTGCTATGAAAGGAATCTGCAGCACATGGTTTCCGAGCTCGTGAGCTATCCGGACGTGAAGAGACTTCTACTTTGCATAACAGAGGACCCCAACAATGTTCAGTTAAAATCCAATTTATTTAATGCAGGGTTACAAATAGCCCCTGAAAAGGTACAAACACAGGATCCTTACTCTTATTGGGTTTTCAGATTAATGGGCAGAAAATAACTAATCAAAAACCTTAAATGATTTCCAGAAACTATTAGGTGATATTAATTGGCTATGTCCTTATCTAAAGTTGACCACTGGGGACTTAAAGCCCCTCTTTGACATCCTTAAAGGGGATGCAAATCCAACCTCACCCAGAAACCTTACTGAGGAGGTCAGAGTCACCATACGTAGAGTTGAGGAAGCAATTGCTAACCAGTTTGTTACCAATATAGATTATTGCAAGCCTTTATGGCTCATGATTTTTAATACTCAACTATTGCCTACAGGTCTTCTTTGGCAGGAGCCTGATCATCCTCTTATGTGGGTACATTTACCTGCCTCCCCAAAAAGGGTATTGCTTCCATATTATGACGCAGTGGCTGACTTAATGATTGTTGGTCAAGACCACAGTCGTACATATTTTGGTATGGACCCTCTTCATATTGTACAGCCTTACACCAAAGATCATATTAACTGGCTACTTCAGAACTCAGAATCTTGGCTAATAGCTTGTGCCAATTTTTGGGGGGTTTTAGATAACCATTACCCACCTGACAAGCTCATTCAAATTTGTAATTTGCATACCTTCATTTTTCCACGCATTACTAGCCATCAACATTTACCTACTGCCTTGTTAGTTTTTATGGATGGTTCTTCCAATGGCATGGCAGCTTATACTTGGAACGACCAGGTTGTGTGGTTTCAAACCAATAACACCTCTGCACAACTAGTGGAGTTGTCTGCCATCATATCAGTTTTCTCTATGTTCCCTGATACACCCCTTAATATATACACTGACAGTGCATATATAGCTCATGCTGTACCTCTTTTAGAAACTGTTCCTATAATTGGGCACATTTCTGAAGCTGCAGATCTTTTTCCTCAGTGCCAGCACCTCATCTGCTAGAGGGCAGCCCCATTCTTCTTAGGACACATTCGAGCACACTCTAATCTTCCAGGGCCTTTAACGGCTGGCAATCAGGTCGCCGATGCAGCCACCAAACTTGTTGCTATTGCTACTCCTTCTAATATTGCTCAAGCCCAACAGGCTCATGAGTTACATCATCTTATTGCGGTTTCCTTACGATTGATGTTCAAACTCACCAGAGAACAAGCTAGACAAATAGTTAAAGAGTGTAAGAATTGTGTCACTTTCCTTCCTGTTCCCCATCTAGGAGTCAATCCTAGAGGACTTGTTCCTAACATGCTTTGGCAAATGGATGTATCTCATTATTATGAATTTGGCAAATTTAAATATATTCATGTTTGTGTCGATATTTTCAGTGGACTTCTCTGCGCTTCCTTACAAACAGGGGAAGCTACTAAACATGTTATTGCTCATTTGCTCCATTGCTTTTCTATAATGGGTACCCTGAAACATATTAAAACAGATAATGGCCCTGGATATGTTTCTCAAGCTTTTCACAATTTCTGTAACACCTTGCAAATAAAACATATGACGGGAATTCCTTATAATCCACAGGGCCAAGGTATTGTCGAAAGAACTCACCTACTTATAAAGAATACTATTCATAAAGTAAAAAAGGGGGAACGGTATCCCACCAGGGGATCCCCCAGGAATTTATTAAATCATGTACTCTTTATTTTAAATTTTTTATATTTAGATGCTCATGGTAAGTCGGCTGCAGATCGCTTTTGGCACCCAGAATCAAAAAGACATTATGCCATGGTCAAATGGAAGGACCCCTTGGATAATTCGTGGCATGGCCCAGATCCAGTTTTAATATGGGGAAGAGGGTCTGTCTGCATTTATTTATTCACAGCAACATGATGCAGCCCGCTGTTTACCTGAATGCTTAGTAAAGCAGATAGATACTAATCAAAGTTCCAGGGAAGATGAGACTCCCTGAGAAATGTTTTTTCTTTTCTCTCTGTTCTCTTTCAGACTGCAATGGCCTCCGCTTGTTACATCCTGCTCCTCCTGATTGGCTCCGTTTGGTCGCAGATGGTGTTACAGTGGGAATTCCAGGTTAAAGAGGGAAACAACATTCAAACCATTGGCACTGCCCGCTGTCCAGTGAAGGGTTGTCAAACAACTGTCGTCATTCTGATCACCCTATTTTATCCTCTAAATCGAGATCTCATATATGTTTCACTTATGATAATAGACGCAGGTGTCTCACAGATAGTAATGACGATGGTCAATTTATAATTTGTATAAATGACCCTTGGGGCGTCAGGTGGCAGAATGGAGTTTGAGGAAAAATTTTTTATAATAATGGGTTCACCTTACTCCCGGTGGGGTCTTTATCTATTTCCCACCAGCTGGTCCCTGCTACCATTGATAAACAAGTGAGGCAGGTTATTATTATGAGTGAGACTAAGCTTCAGTCTGCCATACAGTCAAGCTCTACCCTTAATCTCGCCCTTTGGCCCAATTATTTAAATTTCGCTTTACAGTTGATGAACCTTTCTAATATCAATGCTTCATCATGTTTGTTATGTGCCTCCTTGGTTCGGCCTTTACTAGCCGCTGTCCCTGTTAATAATTCCTCTGCACTCAGCATCGTTGCCGCTGGCACTGTGCCTTCTCCCCCCATGCTGTCAATTCCATTACTTCGTAATCCTGCTCAAAATATTTCCCTCTGCTATATCACTGCTATCTACATTTCCCTCTCCTTTGTATGTCACAGTAATCACTCTGTCAGCTCGCCTCTTTATGCTACCCCTCTTACGTCTTTTTGGTGCAATGGATCCCTGTATCAACAGATCACTATTTCCTCTCCAGGGCCCTGTGTATTAATTACTGTTGTACCCCAATTAAACATGTATTCAGCAGAGGAGTTCACCTGGCTACTCCGCCCACGCATTAAGAGAGGAGTATTTATCCCTTTTGCAATTGGGATAGGATTCACCGTTTCTGCCAGCCTTTCTGTGGGGGCCTTGGGACATACTCTATATACTGCAAAGGAATTCAGTTCCCAATTACAACAAGTTATAGAATCCATGGCCAGTAGCCTTGCGTCCTTGCAATGCCAGCTAACTTCCTTGGCACAAGTTGCCCTTCAAAATCGTAGGGCCCTTGATCTTATTACTGCTGAAAAGGGGGGAACTTCCTTTTTCTTACAGGAGGAATGCTGTTTCTACATCAACGAATCGGGATTGGTGGAACAAAATATACAGACCCTGCAGAACATCAGTTACAAACTACATCATTTTTATCAAAGCCCTTCTGGATGGCTGGATTCCCCTTTCCTTTCTTGCATTCCCTCTGTGATTTCATGCCTCCTCTTCCTCCTGATTCTTCTTACACTAGGGCCATTGTTGGTACAAAGGCTTTTGGTCTTTATTAAACAGCAAATAGAGGCTCTTCACGCTGCGAAGCCGATACAGGTCCATTACCATCGCCTTGATCTTATGGATCGAGAGTTGATAGGGACACGTTGCTATGATGGTGCTACTAGCCATCCCCCTTGAGAGATGAACTGGACAGTCAATGATGGCTACGTGAGAATCCCCCCTTGATGGCAACCTAAGACAGGAGGGTAGTCTAATGCTACTGCCTTATCCAATGACGGGTAAGCCCTTGGGGAAGGATACTCCAACCTAAGACAGGCGCAGTTCCCTAAGGGTTTAGCAACCTTCGATCCCTAAAACTCTATAAAGCAATAAAGGGGGACCTGTTGGGAGCCTGAGGCTCAGCCATTTCTCGGGGCTGCTGGCAGACCTGAGTTGGTGACCTTTCCATTCAGGCCACAACCTTGGCTCACAGCCGGGGCTAACAGCCTTGGCTCACAACCTTGGCTCTTTTACAGCCATAGCCTTGTTCTCGTTTCCAGTAAACAGCCTGTTCTCCGTTAATCAGTAGATTCCTCCCTTAGAGTACGTCAGGGCCCCTGTGTTCTGACTGGTTTGATTACTCACTCTTTACTTCTTTGTTCTCATTCTCTATTTAAACTCATGCTTGTGCTTTAATAAATGAGACTTGATCAGAGCCCTGTCTTGTCTCCATTTCTCTTGCCGCTTGCCTCATCCAAGTCCCCACTCCCCAATCTAGGTACTCTGCATTGCTGACCCCACGGGCCGGGGCAGGTTTCTTTAGTGATGAAGGTCTGGGAGGCACCCCCACCCCCACTAACTTGGGGCCCGGTAGTAAGGACCATGTCGAGGGGGCTTCTTGTCTCCTAATGGTAGTCTTATCGGCCCCTGTGTCGATGAGGCATTTAAAGGGCTTTCCCCCTAATTTGATAACTATTTGGGTGTGAGTTTTCTCTAATATGGTGGAGGTCCATAAGGTTCTGACCTTAGGAGGCTGCCTTCTTAATGGTGGGGCTGAGGGCTGCCCTGAGAGAAGTTTAAAGGCAGGAGTGGTTTTCCTTTATCATATTTGGAATGGCAATCACGTTTCCAATGGAATCCTTTTCTGTCTTAGGGGCTTCATTTGTTTTAGTTTGGGTGTTATCTTGAGGGCATTCATTCTTCCAATGTCCCTTATCCCCGCATTTAAAGCATTTACTTTCTTATTTTAAGGCAGCTGAGAAAGCCTGAGCTATGGATGTGGCCTTATGAGTGGCCGTGCCTATATCTTGGGTGGCCACAATCCATTTATCGTAATGTTCCTCCTTTAAGCCTTGACAGGCCGATTTACATTCAGAGGTCATCCCATCCCAAACGATATTGCGGAGTAGGATGTCTCTTGTCATAGGGTCAGAAACTTTTCTATCTATGCTAGTTTTGGACCTGAGTATAAAGTCAGCAAGAGATTCTTTGGGTTTTCTGCTGGAAGAACATGAAGGATGATTTAGAGATAGGGCCAGAAGGAGGGGTAATGTGTTCCCAGGCCCGAAAGGTGTAAAGGCTCACCTGATCATAATACCCAGGAGGGAATCCCACTTGCTGGACTGCTGTGGTCCAGTTGCCCTGACCAAAGACAGCGTCGCATCAAAGTTCCAATTGATATCAGCTTGGTCAGTGTTTTTGTGGTGTTGTTGGATACACTTGTCATGGAAAAGGCCCATCCATTGTAAGAAGAGGGGGCCAGGCAGAGACACTCTGCAGATGTTTTGCCAGTCTTGGGCTGTATTTAAGGTGGCATTGAAACCAAGGAGGATATTTTTTTGTCCAGGGGGAATGTATGCCATCCTCATATACAGCTTTTCAGAGTTCCTTAAGGTCTCCTGCTGAGTATAAGTACCATTGTAGGGGTCTGTGAAAGGTGGGGACCAGGTTAACTGGTAAGGTCCTATATTCTAGGTTTTGGGTGTCCCTGATATTGCAGAGCTGTTGGGTAGCTGAAGGGGTGAGTTTTGGTGGGGCTGTGGGAGTAGGCTGGGGTTTCCCCCTAGTAGGAGGTTTGGGGTCTTGGTCCCCAGCTTCCTTGTGTGGGTAGGAATGCAAAGGCAGAGGTGGGTAGAGGTGTGAGGATTCCATTTTAAAGTTAGCTAACTCTTTTCTAATACTTTCTATGGCCTGTTTCAGGGATGCCAGGTCGACCATGGGGCAATCTTCTGGGTATTCCTCATCTGAGTCCTCAGAGGAAGGGTTGGGGCAAGGGGGAGCCTTCTCTGATATTGTGGGTTGGGGGGAACCTACGCATTGCCTGATGGCCACAATGATGGGGAGGAATTGGTGGGGGGAGCCATCTTCGATCTCCCTCTGTCTGGCCAGGTAGGCTACCCTGGTCCAGGCTTCTAAGTCATATGGATCCCTGGAGGCCATCTAAGGAGCGAGTGGTAGGACTTCATCCCAAAAGGAGGCAGCCTCTCTCTGAGAGAGTTTAACCCCTCTACTTTTAAGAAGAGCCTGGAGGCCCTTGATTTGGAGATCCCTCAAGTTTCCAGGGGTGTTGCCCATGATAGAAAATGAAAGTGGGGTGAAACGTCAAGTCCTAGTGGAATACCCGGAGGCCACAGGGGATTCCTAACTAGTCCAGAGCGCAAGCCTGACCACAACTTTCAGAGAACCAGCAACCACCCTAATGGTTCTTAACTGGTCATTGTGTTACTGGGTTTTGTAGTAAAGAGATGTATAGATTGGAGGTCTTTGCTGACACCCAGGTGGGCAGTTAGGGGGGTCTGTTCAGAGGACTAGAAGCCTTTGGCTAACATCAGGGAGTGGCCTTAATCAGAAAGCTTCAATTGCTCTTTTGTCTTGAACTGTCCCTCTCAAAGGCACAAACTGAAAGTGAAAAGGAAGAAAGAAGAGACTGTAGATCCTCAGGGCGGGATGGCCAAGGCTTAGCAGCTGATGTCCCTCTGCTTGGGGAGTACTCACCTTCCTCCTGTGTGTCCCAGAGAGCCTGTCCTGAGCCCCACGTTGTGTGCCAGTTGTCAGTTCCCCCCTTGGCCTGAACCCCGTTGTTACTGGGAGGCCATTGTGCACCAGCCCCAGTCACAGAAAGTCAGGGTGAGGAGAGAGACCAGTGGGGGGAGGGAGGCCTTGGGTGGCGGCGAGTACAATGGGAAAAAAATACCCTGGAGGCTGTGTCAGTAGACAGCTTGTGTACTATGGTGAAGCAGAGGTTTATATAGGAAAGTTTTGTGGGAAAAGAGGCGGGGGTTGGGTTTTCTGGCAGGCCAGCAGGAAGGGGGAGGGAGGGGGCTACTAAGGCTACATGGCCTTTGTCCTGTCCTCAGGTCATGTAATCTACAAGGGAACCAGTTAGGATTAAAGGATTAGAGGCTTAATGGTTTTGCTTGGGGGTTATTGGGTAAGAGACAGTATCCTTAGAATGGAGCAGGCCACCTTCCTGCCACCCTCACTAGGAGGTATCCGGCCTGGCGGCCATGCTTTACATTTCAGGCACTCTCTACTTATCCCAACAAAAGCCTGCCCCCAATGACTTGCTTCCTCCAGCATGGCCACACTCCCTAAAGGTTCCATGACCCTCCCCAAACAGCACCACACACTAAGGACCAAGTATCCAAATACTTGGAGCCTATGGGGGACATTCTTATTCAAATCACCACAAAAGGCAACAGGAAATATAATTCTCTCTCTCTTTCTCCCCCTCTCTCTGACTGATATAGCCCAGGCTGGTCTAGAGCTCATTGTGTATCCAAGGATGACCTTGAACTTCTAATCCTCTGGCCTCTACCTCTGAGTAGGGATTGTAGGTTTACACTCTCATACCTGGTATATGCAGAGCTGGGGATCAAACTAGGGCTTCATGTATGCTAGGGAAGCACTCTACCAGCTATTAATATATCCCTAGCTTTGGCAGTCCCCTGGGTCATATGGTCCTGTCCAGCAGTCCACCCCAGTGAGGCCCACCGCAAGGGGGATCAGGGAGAGGGGAGTACGCTGTCCACCCGTTTTGCTGGCCCTCCTCACCGAGGACAATCAGACGCGACATGGAGTCTAGTCAAGCAGGAACTCGTTTATTGCAAGAGTTACAGAGCTTATAAAGGCATTAACCGCAAATAGAAATCCCCTTCCTCCTGAAGGTGTCCAATCAGCTTAAAGGTCAACCAAGCATGTGGGCAGCACTTCATGGATGTCAATGGTGAACATGCCCCAATCACTTGCTCCTCAGGAATGCAGAAATGTCCATTAGCCAACCTGAAGACTTTCAGAACAAGTCAGGTCACGTCCTGTTTACTTCCTCTCGGCACCATCTTTGCAGGGCCATCTAGGTCCCTACATCTCCCCCTTTTGTTTTTATTTTAACAGGCCAGCTTTAGGCATCCTCCCTTTCACCCTTTCACGGTTTACCCATATTGGAGCGGTTTCCTGAGGAAAGGCAGCTAGCCCTTTTCCTTGAGCCAAACATCCCAGTCTGTCTTAGGTTGTCCCCCCTCTGACCAAGCCTTGCCCGTCATTGGATAGTGCACCTGGCTATGTGCATATCCTGTCTTAGGAGTACTTGTTAGGAGGGCATCTTACTTGTCATTGACATGGGATGCATTAACCTAGGCAAGGACAACCACATGGGGGATGCCAGCCTGTGAGGGGTCATTCTTGGCCTATCTCAGCAAGCCATGCATGGACTACCCTGGGAGAGGGTGTGGTTTCGGGGGATTGAAGGGCCATGAGGATCTGTAGGGTGGCTTTGTTGGTGGCCTTCTGCCTGCGAATATGCTGACAAAGATACAATTAGCAAGTAAAACACCCAGAAACCAATCTTGTGTCCCTGGGTGGGACCCATGTTGATCTTTGGGTGGGTCAGTAGGTCGAATTGTTACGTCTGAGCCTCTCCACCAAATCTGCACAGGTCAGGACAGTGACAAACATAAGCCCCAATATGACGATCACCACTGTGAAGGCCAACAGCAAGGTCCATCAAGGTCTTCGCATTTCTCTGTGGGAGGGAAACGAGAATTTGATCTCGTGGGTCTATTGCCCATGGACAAACAGGTTAATTCTTTTTAGTCTTTTATAGCATCCATGTCAGCTTGGTTGGGCTGTGTGTAATATTTAAGATTTCTGGCAGGTACCCATATAGGCACAGACTCATCTACAGGAAAGACACATCCGAAGCCTCGCCCTAGGGTCAACAGTGGGTCAGGTCCTCTCCAGCCTCCTGTGATGGGGTCTTTCCATTTTACCTGTACTTCAGGTTGTTGCTCTTGCCTTCCCCAATGTCTCTGGAATTTGGATTCTGATTGACTTTTTTGAAAATCAAGGACATTGATAGTAAACAAGGCCATGAGCAATTGCTGGTGGGGCTACCACCCCCTTTTTGTTTTTGTTATTGCAGCTTTACGTTTTGATGGTTGCATTTGACAATTGCTTGGCCTTGGGAATTGTAAGGAATCCCTGTATTATGTTGGATTTCCCAGAGTTTAAAGAAGTCTTGTAAGCTTTGACTTATGAAACATGTTCCATTGTCAGTTTTGACCCTTTGGTGTAGTCCCAAAGTTGTGAAGCACTGGATGAAATGGCTCTGGGTATGTTTTGATTTTTCCCCAGAGTGAGCTGTGGCCCAGCAGGCATTGGAGTACATATCAATGGACACAAATATATACTTAAGCTTTCCAAAGGGTGGGAAGTGGGTGACATCAGTCTGCCATAAAGAGTTAGGCTTAAGACCTCTAGGATTTACCCCTGGTGGTTGAAGCGGCAGCACCTGAAGAAATGGCTGACATGATTTGCAGGTATGTGCAATCTTCTTTAGGTCTTTGATAGGAACCTGGGGAAATCTCTTATGAAGCCCTTGCCAATTGACATGAGTGAGATTATATAGACCTTTGGCTTTAGTTATATTAACTGACATGATTTGAGTGGAGGCCAGTCTATCTGCCTCAGCATTGCCTTGGGTAAGAAAGCCAGGCAGCCCCTGGTGGCCTCTGAGGTGGTGTAAGGAAATGGGATGTTCCCTTTCTCTAAGGAACGTGCGGGCCTGAATCATCAGAGCCGTAATGGGGTTCTTATCTACTCTAATGTATGATCCCAAGAGTCCAGGGAGTAGATTTACCACATATAGGCTGTCTGAGAACAAGTTCATGGGCTCTTTTACTTTAGTTAAGGCCAGAACGACAGCCATAAGTTCTTTGAATTGAACCGAGCCATCACATGGATGCGTGTAACTTTGTGGCCCATCATTTTCTTTGGTATAGACCACAACGGTGGCTCCATATCGTCCCCCATCTGTGAACACATTGAATGCTTCCACCAATTGCTGTTGATGAAGGAGTTGGGGGGCCCTCCACGGGAGGGAACGAAAAGAAGTTACCCACCAGTGAGGGCCATAGTGGCAATCAAGACTCCCCCAAAACCCCTCAAGGCTTAAGGCCAGCCGGCTATTGTTTTTATACAGCCATTTGAAGTCCACGAGCCGATAGGGGATGATGATCTTGTGAGGGTGCAGGCCATAATGTCTCACAGCCAATTCATGCCCCTTTTCTAGAAGGTCTGCTAGCTGATTGGTGGGTGTATAGACCCGAGGTACGTTCCCCAAGGTGGCATGCACCCATTGCAGGGGATTTCCACCCTGTATGAAGACTAATGTCATTAATGACTCTCCAGGTAGCACCCAGAGTGTTGGGCCTTCAGGACCCTTGAACGCTTGGCATGGAGGACAGTGAGGCCTGTAGTACTTTCCTGAGCCTGGCTAAAGTTTAGCGACCTGTCTCTAGCCTGTCACTTCCACGTAGAGGTGACTCAGCAGAAGACTGATCTAAGATTGCCTCTACCCAGTTACAACTGATGTTGTAAATTCCTGGTGGCCCAAAGTCTATCACCCCATATGATGCATCCATAAGCCCATCCTCCTCCCCCCACCTCCCCTGCCAAGGCTATATAAGCCACTGACTGATGCAATAAAGTGAGTTCCTGCTTTGACAAGACTCCCGACTCCGTGTGGTTCTCTCGAGTTGTCGGCACTCACCATCCCGCTCATCCCCGAGGGAAGAGGCAGGCTGGCCCTGCTCCCTTCTCCCTCATCGCCCTACCTGCTGGAGAACCCGGCACCAGAGTTCCAACCTCTGGGAGGGGTCGTACCGGCTTAACCTGGCCTTATTTATAGCAGCCTGGATCTGATGAAGAATCTCAGTGTTGGGGATTAATATGGATCAAGTCAGAGGGTTGTTTATCAGCTAGTAGCTGGAACAAGAGCTGCATCTTCTCGGTTGAGACAGGAATCCAGGCTCAGAGCCAATTTATTTCTCCCAACAATTTTTGTAATTTAGTTACAGTGAGGGGAGAAAAAACATCCAATTGGGGCTTTAAGGGGCTCACTCTGTCCAGGGAGAGCTCGGTCCCTAAGACCCTAAAGGGTGGGATGGTTTGTATTTTATCTGCTGAAATATGGAGGCCTCCTTTCCTTAGGCACTTTTGGGTCATCTTATGGAGGATACGCAACCAGTGGGCATCAGGGGCCCGCAGGATGATGTCATCCATATGCACATAGACCATAGCCTGGGGTTGCATGCTTACGGGTCTCAAGAGTGTTGTTACGTATTTTTGGCAGAATGCTTGGCTATTCGCCATGCCTTGTGGTAATACCATCCCTTCATACCTCCCATCAGGGGAATTGTAGTTGAGTGCAGGGACCGAAAAAGCAAACTTTTCGCAGTCCTCAGGATGTAGAGGAATGGAAAAAAAGCAATCCTTAATGTTTATAACCATTAGGGTTATATTGGAGGGGATAGCAGGGATCCAGGGCAGTCCCCTGAGGGGGGTACCCACCAGGACCATTCTCTCATTAATTTTTCGGACGTCCTGGAGCATTCTCCATTTTCCAGAAGTCTTTTGGACAACAAACACAGGTGTGCTCTAGGGGCTAAGCGAGGGCCAAATATGCCCCAACTGCACCTGTTCCCTTACAATCTCCTTCAAGGCTTATATTTTAAATGAGGGTAATGGCCACTGTTCCACCCACACCGGTGGACTGGGAGCCCACTGGATGGCAGGGATGGGGGGAACAGTGGCCCTTAGGATTGGGGGTAGATCCTAGGGGTCTTGGGGGCATCTCCTGGTAATCATGGAGATTAGGCAGTCCCCTGGTGGGAGGGGTAGGCATCCTGTTGGCCTCTTCCTCATCCAAGACATTATCAAGAAAGGCTCTGTTATCAGTGGTAACATAGGCCTGGGCATCTCCCAATATGTCTTACCCTATAAGGTTATTTGACAGTCCAGTAGCCACCAGAGGCCACACTTCCCCTCTGGCTCCATCAGCATCCTGCCAGTAGAGCCAGTCTTTAACTTCCTCTGATGGGGTGTTGCCTCCCACACCCAACATCTGGGGTCCCGGGACCAATGTCTAATGACGTGGGATTTCCTCCTTCTGGAAGATGGTCTTATCAGCCCTGGTGTAAATCAGACATCGCAATCTCTTTCCATCTCTAAGTATATCCATCTTGGGCCTTAGGCCTGGGATTATAGGGACAGTCCAATTAGCCTGTGGATGGGTGTTGGGACGGGAGATTGGGGTGGAGCGCTGGGCCTGACCCAACAGGGGGCTGCGCTTTATGCCTCCTTGTGGTGACGGGGCTGGAGGGCGCCCCTCATCTAGTTTAAAGGCTTCCCCTCGATATCAAACCATGACCTACAATCCCTCCTCCAATGATACCCCTTGTGGCATCGAGGGCACAGTGTGATTGGGGTCCGCCAGGCCCTCCACCCCTGGGTTTTGGCCTGTTACCCTTCTCTGGGCACTCCCTCTTGAAATGCCCAGGCTGACTGCAGCCAAAGCATTGGCTCCCTTTTCCCTGGCCCTCTTTCCTCATCCGTGGTCCCCCACTTCCTGCCATGGCCAGGAACACCTGAGACAGGGCTGATGTCAGTGCTTGCATCTGGGACTATAAGGCCACCTCCATGGCCCTAGCCTGGTGCGTCTGAGTCCCCATGTCCCACTGACTTTTCTCTAAGGCCAGTGCAGGCCAGTTTATTGTCCAAGGTCATCCCATCCCATATCAAGAGCTTGGTAAACTGCTCCCTCAGCAGGCCAGGGGGGAGTTTACACTGTAGGCTCCTCACCACCCTGTCCAGGAACTCATGGAGGGGCTCGTTGGGATGTTGGGTAATTCCTGTAATTGGGGCTTCGGTGGGCCCCTCATCCAGTTTCCCCCAGGTGATAGCCCTGGGGCCCTGACCTGGTCCGTGTAGGGGGCGGGGATGGCTGCCTGCTGTGCTCCCGTACAATACTGATCTCTGGTGCCTGACAGCATCCCGAAGGTAATAGGGATGGAGGGGGGTTGGCTGCCAGGTTCCTCTCTGCCTGAACCCGACATTCCTCCTTAAAGAAGGTGCACCACTTGATAAATATGGGACTAGGGAAGACAGCCTTAGCGAGATCCAACCAGTCCTTAGCAGTACAGGGCTGGTGGGTCAAGCCCTGCAAGAGGGTCTCTACCCAGGGCGAATTAAGCCCATCTTCTTTCAGGTCCTTGGCGTCCCAGGGATACCAGGGGGCAGGGTGGTTGCCCCAACCCCCCGAGTTTAGGTTGACCAGGAACTCCTCCACTCTTCCCCAACTTGCAGGCTTCTCATTGGGCCTGGGGTAAGCTGGTGGCCTGTCCCCCCTTTCCTTCTCCCGTGGGAGAATCTGCCTTCCTTCTGGATGGGCTAGCGGGGCCAAGGGGAAGGCAGGGTACAGGGAGCCCCCTTCTGGCCAATTCAACCATCCCGCCCAGGGTTCCTCAAGGGGTCCCGAGGGCTCCGGGGGAAGTGCTTGCGCCCTGGGATGGTTCCGGTTTCACTTTCATCGCCTCTCCCCTTTCCCCATGAAACTTAACCCGAGTGTCTGAAAAGGGGTCATCCTTGGCCCCCCTCGGCTTTTCTGTCGGGGGTGCAGGATCTTCGGCCCTGAAGCAGGCTTTCAGGGCGGACATGGTAGGTTAGAAGCCCAGCAGGGGGTCCATCCCCCATATGGACTTCCTTTTACTGAGAGAGCCGCTCCACCCAATCCCAGGTGTCCCATGCACATAAATTGGAGACAGGCAACCAGGGGGCCAGATGGGTCACAGCATCCCATACCTTGAGGGCGCTTTGGTCCGTGAATTCCAGGCCCCTGCTCTTAAGCATATATCTCAGCACCTTGAGTGCTGGGTCCTCTGGCTTACTAGTTGTGTACCCCATCTTTTCGAGTCTCACTCCCTTGGGATCTGATTGGCCCTGACCATCCATTGCTTCTCAAACCTACCTCTTTTCGAGCCCCACGTTGGGCACCAGATGTGGTGGTCCCCTGGGTTGTACGTCCTGTCCAGCAGTCCGCCCCAGTGAGGCCCACCACAAGGGGGATCAGGGCGAGGGGAGTGTGCTGTCTGCAGGTTTCGCCATCCCTCCTCACAGAGGACAATCAGATGGGACAGGGAGTCTAGTCAAGCAGGAACTCGTTTATTGTAAGCGTTACAGAGCTTATAAAGGCATTAACTGCAAACGGAAATCCCCTCCCCTTGAAGGTGTCCAATCAGCTTAAAGGCCAACCAAGCACGTGGGAAGCACTTCATCGATTTCAATGGTGAACATGCACCGATCAAGGGCACTCCTCAGGCGTAGGGAAATGTCCATTAGCCATTCCAAAGACTTTCAAAACAAGTAAGGCTGCGCCCTGCTTACTTCCTCTCGGCACCATCTTTGCAGTGCCATCTAGGTCCCTACACCTAGCTGAAATTATCTTAATCTTTCTGGCTGCACAATGTGGGCTGACAATGGCCATCTGTGGTGGGACTTGGGCTTGTGTTGATCAGGAGAAGTTACATTCTCATAACCAAACTGTATTCTTATATAATGGCCTGGTAAGCTTAGGCCATCTGAACCTTCCTCTTGTGTTTACCTATTGTGTAGTTATCTTGAAAATGTTTTACTACTTAGTGATGTTTTATTGCTCTGTAATCTATTGAGGCTCTGTGATGCTCCACTCACCCATGCCCAATACTCATACAGATATAAAAGCAAAGGGTTCACCAAGTGGTTTAATCAGGAACCTGGTCCAATTAGTCCAAGGAAAGGGTGGACCAAGTGTGACAGATATCTAAATTTCTGCCAGTGGTACCTGTTTTTGTAAACTGCAATGGCCATTTGTCTGATTCCTAACCCATTAACCCATTTAAGTGATTCCTGGCCTAGCTGTAGATCAAAAGGCAGCAGATGTCCTGACCCATGTCTGTGATATCTTTTTTGTAAGGTATAATGACCCAGTGAACTCAGGAAAGAATTTTCTTGATATAACAATGCACATCAGAGTAAAGAGCCATGGGTTCAGGGGGCAGCCATCAAGTGATGTAAAAAGTCCCATGTATCCTGACTTAGACATTGCTCTGGGCCCAGAAAATCTTAAAAGCCTTGGTTACTAATTCTGGGACAACACGCAAGTGATAACAGAATAAACGAGCTTGCTGATTCTCTCCTGGGAGATGGTTTGATCTCTTAACTGCTCAAAGAATTTTTCTGTAACAGTGTCAATGGCATTGCCATAGGGTAAAGTTCTGTGGCCTCTGTGAGGGTCCCCCTACCCACGCCTCGGTTACTGAACTTTTCCCATCTTGGTGGAATTCCAGACATGCCCTATTAGATAGCGGCCTCTGCTGAGGTTACCTCATTCAAGACTTCCTGTCCTCTCTCTGGGTGCAGAAGCATCTACCTCAGTAGTCCCCAGAGATCTGGAGGACAGGGACAGTCTGTCTTCAGGGTTAGGTGGACAGGATGACCTGGCCAAGGACAGGTGCTTTCTTCTGCTTGGGACCTCTGGACTTGTGCCCTCTGCCATATCGAGGCAGCTCCTGTGTGAGTCTGGAGGTGTGATCTGTGACCCTTCTTGTCCTTGGGTCCCATGACCTTGGCAGGTTGAATGCAATCTCTTCAGGACCAATGGAATCCAATCTGCTTGGATTCCTTGACCGTGGCATGCCTTGGTTAGCCTTGACAAGTTTGTTAACTCAGCCCTGCCTCCCTAGCCCAGGCTGGCCTGGAACTCTTGGCAATCCTCTTGCCTCAGTCTCCTAAATGTTGAGATTATGGCCTTGAGCCACCATACCTGGCTCCTGATTTGGACATTTTAAGCTTTTGCTATGCTTTATAAATTCTAAAATTAGGCCTCTTGATAAAAACTGTCTAGAATTTTCAGAGGCCCCTGACACCAGTTTTCTATGGCTTGGCTCAACCCAGGTCACCCTGGGCTGAGCAGCTGTGGTGACCTACAGACTGCCCTGGCTACTGCCAGGGCAGCAAAGTAAGCCTGTGGAACCAGTAACTGAGGTCTTAGTAATGGGGCTTTTAATGTTCCTTCTTGGAGGAGGGG
Source organism: Nannospalax galili (assembly GCF_000622305.1). Taxonomy (NCBI): domain Eukaryota; kingdom Metazoa; phylum Chordata; class Mammalia; order Rodentia; family Spalacidae; genus Nannospalax; species Nannospalax galili. The sequence goes on from NW_008353937.1 coordinate 17,382, forward strand.
AGAGAGGCTCACAAACTCTTTCTAGGACCTTCCCCTGAGGCTCTTCCTCCACTTCCTCCTACCAAAGCCTCGTGGAAACCTAGAAGTGCCAGTGTGTAAGCAGTGGGAAGCTGGCTGGGTAGGTCCCAATAAACTCACTTATTCACCAAGCTGGAACCTGACAAATCTTTATGTCTTAGCTTTTCCCTATGTGTGGTGAATAAACACATCATCTCCCTAGGAAAGTCATAAGGGACTCTAGGAGTCCAAATGATACACATTAGACCTATATTTATATAAAGCCATCTTTATGATTTGTGTGTGTGTGTGTGTGTGTGTGTGCATTCCACATGTGTTCTTACCTGAAGAGGCCAGAAGAAGGTGTTGGGTCCCTGGAGTTAAAGGTGATTGTGGGTGCTGGGAACGAAACTTATGTCCATTGAAAGAGCAGCAAGAACCTTAATTGCCGAACTGTCTACCCAGCCCTAAATACATTGCTAATGCACGTTCCAAAGTTGTAGGAGAGTCCTAGGAATCAGGTATGTCTTGGTTATAATTCTAATGTTAAAATATTTGTGCCACAGGTAGAACCATTTTTGTGTGAATGGTCCCTGGATCTTTAACTAAGGCTGTCTTGAGTCTCTTGCTGTCCATGGTTTTGATTCTTTTCTTAAATCAGTTTTCTGATAACATGAAACTCACTTTACAAACTGATTTGTGATTGTGTGGTAAAAATTAATATTACTTTAGAAAAATTATGCTTCATGGCTCAAAGCTATTAGATTGGGAGTATTTTGCTCTTTTTGGTTTTGTTTTATATTTTCCCTTATCTTTTACTTCATATTAATTGCCTGACAAAACTCTGCAGAACACTTCTAACAGTACCTCGGGCCCTATGCCTTGAGATGATGCCCATTGTCTATAAAGCAGGTGGAATTGAACTTGATCTTCATATTCTTTCCACAGAGAGCTCCCAGGAGGCAAAGCAATACAATAAAGACAGATGTTAGGGTTAAAACAGCAGGGCTGGAGACACCAAGCAAGGTAAATAAAAGCTGGGTGTGAGATAGCCAAGCTGACCAGACAGCGAATGGATAGGGATGATTAATCACTATAACTCAGACCTGTCAGCAGGGATTGACGGGGCTTGCCCCAGCTGGAGCAACAGCTCTTACCTCCAACGTTCTCTGCTAGGGACTAAGGGCCAGGAACCTGTAAACGCCTACTCTATAAATATTCATAACACTTCTTTAAATTCTACAACACAAAACCAATAGACCGCTCCCACCTTGGAGCAGCCCACTCCCAATCTTTGGTGTGTGCTCAATTTAGCTTTCCTAAGTAGACTGCTGCCTTACTAAATAAACTTACTAAACCTGTCTGTGTCTCTTGACTGAATTCAGTCCTGAAGGAAGACAAGAACTGAGAGACCCTTCCAACATCCACCACAGCAGGACCAGGTAGTCTGTTACTGAAGGATCCCCACCTTAGAAGCTGCCTCAGGACTGTTTATGATGGCCTGTGCCACAAATCTGGCAAACTCTGGGGGGTGCCCAATTCTCACCTCAAACTCAGACCAGCTTCTCCTGAGAGACACCCTAGTGAACTCAGGAAAGACAGGTAGCACTCCGGTGGTGCCATCTTTAACTGTGTGGACAGTCAGGAGCCTGAAGCCCCTACAGCCGCTACCGACTCTTATTTATCTCTCACAGTCTGTTTTTCATTTTTTAATTATTTTTATTTAATGTGTATGAGTGTATTGCCTTGCATGCATGTAAGGGCACCTGTGTCATGCAATGCCCGCAGAGGTCAGAAGAAGGCATCAGATCCCCTGGAACTAGAGTTACAGATGGTTGTTAGCCATCATGTGGGTACTGGGAATTGAACCTGGGTCCTCTGCAAGGACAGCCAGTGTTCTTATCCCTTGAGCCATCTCTCCAGCCCCCAGTCTTACTGTTTTTTTGAGACAGTATCTTGCTGTGTAGCCCAGGCTGGCCTTGAACTTGGGGTGATCCTCTTGCCTCTGCTTCCCAATTTCTGGGGTTACAGGCATCTGCTACCATGCCTGTCTCTCATATAGTCTTGAATATCTGTCCCTCCCCTCCCTCCCTTCCTTTGGTCCTCCCTCTTCCTTTTTTCGTTCTGTGTTACTAAGAATTGAACGCAGGGCTTGGACATGTTAGACAAGCACCCTCCCAGGTTTATGCTCTTACTTGATAACTATAAAGCTAAACATGATTTTAGTGACTTACAAACTATGGTGATGTTACGCCCTCTCATTAATCACGTTTCTATTTGAGTGCTTGCTTACCTGACCTCACTACCCTTCTTGAAGCAAGTCTTTTGTTGTGGTGGTTGTCTGTTCTGGTGTAGGAAACCTGGATGCCAGGCCCTAGGGTGAGATGAGCCTAAAACCTTGAAGTCCAGGCTTCATTCTCTGCTAAAGGGAGGGGCGCTGAAAACAGTGGCTCTGATAATCCCTGTCTTGCAGAACACTGCTAGACTGGCAGGAGGAAGTGGCCTGGTCGTAGGTGCAGGCTCCCTGCTCTGTGGGAAAGTGTCTTGGTCAACAACCCTTAGCTCATCTCCCTGTCATGAACAAATAACTTAGCTGTCCTTGGTAAGAGATTAGGCCAGGTTAAAGGTTTACTCCTGAGCTAAAAGCTAAAAGTTTATCATGTTTTTAATTCTAAGAAAGAAAACATTGTGGCCAATAAATTACCAGATGGTCATTGATAAAAGACATATATTTCTTGATCTGCTATGCATAATTTATCGGTAGGTTGTTGGAGTAATATGGTTCCCTATGGTTTTTAAAACTAGCTAGGCATTACGTGTATGCATGTATTTATGTATTGCCTGCAAGTGTGTAAGTGCACCCCTGTTGTGCAGTGCCCGAGGAGGTCAGAAGAAGGTGTCAGATCCCCTGGAACTGGAGTTATGGATGGTTGTTAGCTGCCATATGGGTGCTGGGATTCGAACCCAGGTCCTCTGCAAGAGCAGCCAATGTTCTTAACTGCTGAGCCATCACTTAAGCCCAAGCACGTTTTAAATACAGAAAAGAAACTCCCTTTGCAGCTAGCTGCTGGTATTTCAGCTCCCAAATTCCATTACCAAGACAACCCTAAGGAAAGGAGACTGGACAGGGTCCAACAAAGTGGATTCTGCACTGCTGCTCTGGCCTGCCTGTCACTTCTATGCTGTTGTTACACTAAATTTTTTGCCCATTTCCCTTCTTGGGAGGGCACCTTCTGAGGCCCAGGGCTCACAGCTAACAAGACATTTTTAGTTTGGGTTTCCAGTGGTTTATATGGTAAGGAGTGAACGGCTTACAAAGAGCTGGTGTCATCCCAGCCCCTCCCATGGTCTCCTTAGCTTTCACCTGCACCCCATGGGCTTGTTTTACCCCACTTCTGTGAATGCCCCATCTTGCTTCCTCTCCCCACAGGATGCCTCTGCCATTCTCCCCAGTGGCCGCGCACTTACTGGTCCCAGCTCCGGATCCTCTGCACTCTTGGCTCTCTCTCCCCCAGTCTCACCTCTGCTAGTTCTGCCAGCGGCTAAGCTCCACCCTTCTACCCACGGTGCCCGTGCTTGCCTTCACTGCTGCTTTTCAGGAATGAGTGATTTCTGGGCTACAGTTGTTCATTCTTGCATGGGGTACCCCAAGATTTTGTGCTGACTTTTTATCCAAATTTCACAAAAGCAATTAGTCTCTACTGGCAAAGCCATTTGTGATGGGTTTCATCAAAACTATCCAAATACCTTAGCCAAAAGGGACCTCACTGGATACAGGTGTTGGATGTTTCTATAAGGAAAGATGTACTGGGATGGAGAGATGGCTTAGCATGTAAACAGCGCTTACTGCTCTTATAGAGGACCCAAGTTCAGTTCCCAGCACTCATGTGGGAGTTCACAACCATCTGTAATTCCACTTCAAGGGGATTTGACACCTTCTTCCGACCTCCTTGGGCTCCTGTATGTGGTGCACATAAACTCATGTAGGCTCACACATATACACATTAAAAAAATATTTAAAAAACACTTGCTTAGGAAAGAACTTGCAGTTGAGTTTTGCACAGTGGCTCATGCCTGTAATCCCTGAACTTGGGAGGCTGAAGCAGGAGGCTCACTGGGAATTTGAGACCAATCTTTGGTTACAGGGGGAGATGCTCCCCCCCCCCCAAAAAAATTGTGCTTAAAAAAATAAGACATGTTAAGAGAATGTCATTTCAGAAAGAGGACCAGAAAATGGGAAACTGTAAAAAAATGTATTACAGCCAGGCCTGGTGGCGCATGCACTTGGGAGGCAGAGGCTGGCAGATCACTGTGAGTCTGAGGCCAGCCTGGTCTACATAGTGAGTTCCAGGCCAGCTAGGGCTACAGGAAGACCCTGTCTCAAAAAGTAAAAAAAAAATGTATTATAATAGATTAAAAAAATAGGAGGTGTTGTGTGGTGGTATGTACCTGGTAATCCTGGCAATCCAGGTAAATCCTGGTAATCTCAGCACTGGGGAAGTCAGAATTGCTGTGAGGCCAATCTGGGTTACAGAGTATTAAGTCTGAGGCCAGCCTGGGCTACTGAGTGAGTTCCCACTCAGCCTGGGTTGTATAGGGAGACTGTTTCAAAAGGTAAAAAACAAACACCAAAGTCAAACCAAACCAACAACAAAACAGATGGATGAGGCAAACTTCCCTGGACTGTACTCTCAGATTGCCTGGCAGGGAGGAGAACACTCTGGGTTGGGATGGGACGCTGACCTGTATGCCCCGACCTGCAGGGTGGGAGACAGAGACTCGAACTCTCAGGGACCTGGAATGATGGGACAAGAGACAGTAAGAATGACAGCAAGACAAAGAACTCTGATCAAGCTGCAAAAGTTTATTTTTCCATGGGGATTCTTATAGGGGCTGAAGCAGGAAATTAGCTGGGGAAGGGGAAGGGAAGGTGTTGTCTCAACGGGTTAATGAATGTCCCTTAGGATGAGGGGAACTGGCATCGTGAGTCTGGTTGCAGGATAAGGAAATTGGTGGTTGCTCAGTCTTATCTTGAGTCATTGGAAAGGTTGCTTATCTTAGGGGGCAGGTAGGACTGATCAGCAAGCTCTCCAGAGG
>NW_008353937.1:23386-33456 GCF_000622305.1 Nannospalax galili
CTGAGACCAAGGAGAACGGAAATTGCGATGGTGGTAATAGGTTTCCTGAGTCTCCGAGATAATGTAGGGACTGAAGGCTGATCCCATCTGTCAAGAAAATCTTCATTAGAGTAATAAGTCATGCGAGGAATGAGTATTATAGGCACACAAAACTCATTATGATTTGGCTGAAAGATTATTGTGGACAGACATGGGGTGAGGCTGCTGGAGCAGGCCCACCAAGTATTGGTGGTGGGGAGGACGTAAGCATAAGTCTGATTAGGCTGAAGGGTAGTATTACAAAGGTGGGAATACTCGGCAGGGGGTGTTTTGGAGGAGATACAGGTCCCAAGGCCATAAACCTGTGTAAGAGTTATAGCCAATATGTTATTTGAGTGCCATGGGCATTGATTAACATCATTAGTATAGGTAGGAATTATAGGGACCACAGCACCCTCGTAAAAAGGGGGCTTGGAATTGTAACAAAGCCAGCAGTCCCCAAGAGGGTTTGGAAAAGTATCATTGAAGGTAGAGACTGTTTGAGTGACCAGACTAAGGACTAGATTTTTTGTAGGGATGGGCACATGATGTGGAGGGGCAGAGGGAAGAAAGGTAGAGGAGGGGGAGGGAGATATATTGGGGTTTGTTACTTGAGCAGGCTGAGCAGTAGACACTCAGGCAACAGTGGGAGGTGTCCCTAACTTAGGTGTTAGCTTGGGTGTTAATATGATATTAGGCCCGATAGCAACTGGGATGTGTTGGTTAATAGGTTCTTTGAGGAGCTTAACAGAGAATAAGACTCCTTCATCATACCCAGGCTTATATATTTGGATTCCCCATTCATATCCTTTATCCCAATTAGTGGCTTCTTTGCCCTTAGCCGTGAAGGTAATTATGAGGGGATGACACCAGCCTTTGGTAGGGGAATTAAGTTTACATTCTTCATTAACATAGGGAATTTGAGAGTGTCTTTGAGGGTAATATAATCCCAGGAAGAAGATGGCTTCCAATAGCCGTCACCCATAGTCTCACAGCACCATGACACACAATAGTAATCGCCAGAGCCGCCTCATCTGTGAAGAAGGGATCTGTCTCTATGGAAACCAAGGCAGACATATAAGGCACGTTTGTGTAGCATAGAGCGGCGTTTATAATTTGAACAGCCGGCATACGCTGGTCCAGGGGAGATGTCAATATTGGGAGCCTGTGTTTGGTTAAATAAGAGCTCCACTCCCCAAGGCGCACAGGCCCCCAGGGCTAGTTTACAAAGGTCAGGAGTCAGGGCTGTTGGCCACCAGATTTCAGGAGTAATTTCGGAAATAGACCAGATAACGTCTCTTTCAGGAAGCCAGCAGGGATTTTCAGTTTCTTGATCATAGACACAAGCGGAGCCTCTGCCCCATATCAAGACTGGGTCGGGTCCTTTCCACTGTGATGTGAGTGGGTCCCGCCATCTGACCAAGGCATGTTGATGTTGGTTCGTGGGGTTCCAAAGGCGATCTGCGGCGGATTTTCCGTCACTGTCCAGAGTCAGAAAATTGAGTACAAAGAGGGCATGATAGAGGATACTTCGTGGGGTGCCGCGAGAGTCATAAAAGGGACTTTTAGTTTATGGATCATTGATTTAAGTGTTTGATGAGCCCGTTCGACAATTCCCTGGCCCTGTGGGTTATAAGGAATGCCTGTGACATGTTTAATACCAAGGCTTTGACAAAATGACCGGAAATTTTTTCTAGTATATCCTGGCCCATTGTCTGTTTTTATCATTTTAGGCTGGCGTATGATAGATAGGCATTGGAGTACATGGGCAATAACATTTTTTGAAGCTTCCCCAGTATGAAGGGAGGCAAGCATAAACCCACTATAAGTATCAACAGAGACATGAATGAACTTAAGTTTTCCAAATTCATTAAAGTGAGTAACATCCATCTGCCAAACCTCATTGGGAACCAAGCCTCGTGGGTTAATGCCTAAATGTGGGACAGGTAGGGTTGTCACACAGGTGGGGCAAGATTTAACCAATTCTCTAGCTTGATCTCTGGTAATTTTATAGGCAAGGCGCAGGGTTTATGCATTAAGGTGATGGAGGGAATGAGCATGTTGGGTGCGGGAGAGCGGATCAAGCAACAATGGGAAAAGTTCAGTGCGCGTGGCAGCATCTGCAATGGCATTTCTCTTAGAGAGGGGTCCCGGGAGGGAAGTGTGGGCATGTAGATGTCCCACATAAAAGGGGCAACTCCGGGAAGTTATAAGTGAACGTAGCTCAAAAAACAAAGCTGTGGCATTAGTGGATGGTTTAATGAAGGGAACTGTCTCCAATAAGGGGACCGAGTGAGCAACATAAGCACTATCAGTAAACAAGTTAAATGGCCTTGCAGGGAATTCTTTGAAAACCTTGACAACAGCATATAGTTCTACCAATTGAGCCGAGGGGTAGGGTGTTTGGAAAGGGGGGGCTAAGTTATCAATAACGTAGGCAGCTGTTCCATTAGCTGAACCATCAGTGAAAATTAGGAGCACGTCCTCGAGGGGTGTGGGGGAGGTTACTTTAGAAAATACAAAGGGATGAAGATTAGCAAATTGGATTAAAGGGTTAGGTGGGTAATGATTATCTATATTACCAGCGAAGGAAGCAAGGGCAATAGGCCACTCATCAGTGGTTTGAAGGAGCCAGTCTAGTTGCTCCCATCCATAGGGTATTATAAATGAATTGGGATCTTTGCCAAAATATTGGCAGCTAAGTATTCTAGCCTTTATGATTAACTGAGCTATGAGGAATGGGTAAGTAGCAAGAACCTTTCTAGGAGAAGCAGGCAAATATACCCAGAGTAGGGGGAAACCACGTTTTTGAGTGGGAGAATTTTGCCAAAATACACCAGTGGGGGCATGGCTAGTAGCGTGAATAATAAAAAGCAGAGGTAGGGAATAGTCAATTTGCCAAGCTGACTGTTTATTAATAGCTGTATCAACAGAATCAAGTGCATACTGTGCTTCTTTTGTTAAAGTTCTAGGTGATAAGGGGTTTGGGTCTCCATTTAGGATGTCATTAAGGGGGAGTAAAACGTCAGGGGGCAGGCCAAGATAAGGCCTCAGCCATTGAATATCTCCAAGGAGTTTTTGAAAGTCGTTTAGAGTTTTTAATTGAGAAGTCCGCAATTGAATGCGAGGTGTCAGAACTTTAGTATGGTGTAGCTCATAACCTAAGTATAAATAAGGTGGAGCAGTCTGGACCTTATCTGGTGCCACCTGAAGACCCCGACAGCTAAGGCTGATTTTAAGGTCATGAAGACAGCCAAAAAGGGAGTCTTGCTGGGCTGCAGCCAAAAGAATATCATCCATGTAATGGAGAATATAGACAGAGGGCCATTTTTCTCGAATGGGGTCAACAGCAAGTGCCACAAATTTTTGGCATAGTGTGGGACTATTGGCCATACCTTGAGGCAAAACCCTCCATTGGTAGCGAGGCATAGGGCCCCAGAAATTGGGTTGAGGGACACTAAAGGCAAAACGAGGCATATCTTCATGATGTAAGGGAATGGTAAAGAAACAATCTTTTAAATCAATGACAATTTTGAGATAGCCGCAAGGAATGGCTACAGGAGATGGAAGGCCCGGTTGAAGGGCCCAGATGGGAAACATAACCTTATTAATAGCTCTCAAATCTTGAAGAAGTTGCCACTTCCCTGTTCTTTTTTATAACAAAAATGGGAGTATTCCATGGGGAATTTGTGGGCTCAATAGGAAAACGGAAATTGTGATGGTGGTAATAGGTTCCCTGCATCTCTGAGATAATGTAGGGACTGAAGGCTGATCCCATCTGTCAAGAAAATCTTCATTAGAGTAATAAGTCATGTGAGGAACGAGTATTATAGGCACACAAAACTCATTATGATTTGACTGAAAGATTATTGTGGACAGACATGGGGTGAGGCCGCTGCTGCAGGCCCACCTCTTCCTGGAGGAATCCCTGATTAAGCATTTGTTTGGCAATAATTTCATTAGGACTACACATAATAACATTCATTTGTGTAAGAATATCATGTCCCCAGAGGTTAACAGGCAATCCCGGGATTACAAAGGGAGTTGCAGTGCCCGAGTTGCCTTCCTCGTCAGTCCAGGTTAGTGTTTGGGAGCTGACCTGAGGGTTGGAGGACTGGCCAATTCCCTGTAAGTGGGTGTAGGAGGCTGTTAAGGGCCAGGCTGAAGGCCAGTCCTTTTTGGAGATTACTGTGGCATCAGCCCCAGAATCCAAGATTCCTAAGATTGGCTTGCCATTTAGAAAAAGCTTAAGGGAGGGGCGATCATGGGAAATTTGTTGGACCCAATGTGCATCAGAGGACCTAGAAGGGCCATCCTTTAAATCCTTTTTAAAGAAATTATTATTTACATGTTTAAGGGGGAGCAGAATGAGCTGTGCCAGGCAATCTCCAGGGACAATGGTCTGTATGCAAGCCTGGGTGGAGGGAAGTATTTTAAGCTCACCTGTAAAGTCACTATCTATAACCCCGGGGGCCACGTGAAGTCCCCTAAGTGTGGAGCTAGCTCTTCCCAATATTAAGCCAAACATCTGAGAAGGCAAAGGGCCATGGACTCCTGTAGCTAGGAACTGAGGGCCTGTCTCAGGTGTTGGTACTGAGTAGGTGGAGGCACAGAGGTCCAATCCTGCACTGCCTGTTGTGGCATGCCAGAGGTCTGAAACGGATTGGCGGGCGTAGGATGGGGGTTGGGGGTTGCTGTAGGAGGAATCTGAGCAGCTGGGGGGACCAACCGAATAGCCCTTGGGCCTGTCCTCTGAGTAGGGGCCTGGAGCTGGCCCCACTGGAAGTTTCCCGACTGTTTAGGGGGTAAAGGTTGTCCTTGTATATTTATTTTAGACTTGCATTCAGAGGCCCAGTGTTTGCCTCTGAAGCAGCACGGGCACAAAGAGGAGGGAGGAGGGTGCTCAGAAGCAGGTGTGCGAGGAGCAGTACACTCTCTGAGAAAATGGCCAGGTTTGTTACAATTAAAACAAGTTTTTGGAGGCTGGCCAATACCTATGCCTCTGAGGGCAGCTCCTATAGCGATCCCCATAGCATGAGAGGTAGAATTAATACCAACGCAGAGCTTAATGTAGTCCAAAAGGGAGGCGCGCTTGTGAGGGCACAAAGCCTCTTGACAGGCAGGGTTGGTGTTTTCAAAGGCCAGATGTTTAATAAAAGGACTATCGGCCTCACCATCTCCAAAAAGCCTTTTGGCTGTTTCATTTAATCGGGCAATAAAGTCACTGTATGGTTCATCTGGTCCTTGCCTGATCTTTGTCAAAGAGGTAGTAGCAGATCCCTTAGGGGGCAGATGCTTCCACGCTCCAAGGCCAGCCTGTTGGACCTGAGTTAATAAGCCGGGAGGAAAGCAGGCTTGGACCTCATTAGTGTTATAAGGGCTGTCTCCCATAAGTTTTTTAAAGGACCAGGTTTTTGAAGATAATTTTTTCTCATTACGGTGGGCCAATTCCCTGCAATTTTCCATATACTCAGTTCTCCATTGAACATAGCAGCCGCCCGTGAGCATGCCCCGTGCCAGCCTATTCCACTCGTTTGGGGTAAGCCACTTATCAGTATAACTCTCCAAGAGTGTTAGAGTAAAGGGAGCAGTGGGGCCATAATTGGTGACCGCGGACTTTAACTTCTCTAGGTATTTTAAATTTAGACTTCTATATTTTTGGAGAGGATTATGACTGTCACCATCATCCCTATCATAACCATGGCCCTCTGAGGCAGAGTCGCCATCCTCTTGGGGAGGCAGACAGGAGGAGTCTATACCTTCCTGGTCCTCCTCCCCTTCAGATTCTTGCCCCTCTTCCTGAGTTTTCCTCTGACTAGAGTGACAGGAAAGGCCAAGAGAGGTTTAGTATGAGAGGTTCCTTTTTTAGCAGGGACCACCCTTTCCTGCAAGGGGAAAGTAAAGGAAGTGAGTTCTTTTGTAACTTCTTGTAACTCTCTCATTAAGTGGAGTTGCTCTTTTCGTTCTGCTAGTGTCCTGCGGAGGTTTGAAAGTTTAGTAAGGGCCTCCCTTTGGGCGTTTTGTAGCAGAAGATCATTGGGGAGAAGTTCCTCTGTTAAAGCGGGAGCGCATATAGCAGAGGAATATGAAGGAGGAAAAAATGGCGGGGGCTGGGCAAGCAGGGCAGAAGCTCCTACCTCCGGTATGGTATTTGGTTGTCTCATCTTTTAAGGTGGCCTCCTCCTCGGGTGTTAGTTGAAAATCTTTTAAGGAGGGGTAGATCTGCTTAAAGGGGGCTGTTTTTAAATCTGAATTTTCTGTCTCTTTTTTGCAGAGGTTACTTTGGGCAGTGACTAGTTTTGGGGGGCCTCTGAGGTAGAGGCCTCCTGTGAGTCCCCATTGTCCTCGAGATCAATTATAACGGAGGGACACTTAGATGGAGGGTGGGAGTGTTCTTTAAGAACTTTTTCTCCTTCTTTTAAAAGACTCTTTAAGTCAGGGGAGTGATTATAAACCTTGAGAATATCATTAATCAAATTCCAGTATGAAAAGGCAGAGACTGGGACCTTTTCAGGCCCAAAGGTATTACAGTAATCTTGGAGGCAGTTACCAATGCGCATCCAGCGTTTCTCATCTATAGTTCCTTCTTGGGGGAACCAAGGGTAAAGTTCCCCAATATATTCAAGAAATCTTTTTAAATCTTTCTTTTTAACCCTACTTCCCCGTGTCTTGAGAGAATCTTTAAGACCTTTTATGGATAAATCATCCTTACTAAATTCTTGTCCCATGATTAATTCCTGCCGTATCGTCACCGTGAAGAAATCTCCTCGCATCTGTATCACAGCTGGGTAAGGCTGCAGTGATTCTTATGCGAGCTCGTGCTTAACCTTTCTCAGGCTGCGGTGGCTCAGTGCCGTCAGGTGGGGTGGGGTGGGGTGGGGTGGGTTAGGGTTAGGGTTACAATCAGCAACGTTCCAGGGGATCCTGGGGGCTTCGAGCCCCACATTCTGGGCACCAGTTGCCCTGACCTGTAGGGCGGGAGACGGAGACTCGAACTCCCAGGGACCTGGAATGATGGGACAAGAGACACTAAGAATGACAGCAAGGCAAAGAACTCTGATCAAGCTGCAAAAGTTTATTTTTCCAGGGGGATTCTTATATGGGCTGAAGCGGGAAATTAGCTGGGGAAGAGGGAGGGAAGGTGTTGTCTCAACGGGTTAATGAATGTCCCTTAGGATGAGGGGAACTGGCATCGTGAGTCTGGTTGCAGGATAAGGAAATTGGTGGTTGCTCAATCTTATCTTTGAGTCATCGGAAAGGTTGCTTATCTTAGGGGGCAGGGAGGACTGATCAGCAAGTTCTCCGGAGGCTGCTTGCCCTGGGGGGGCAGGGGGGACTGCCAGGCAGCGTGGTCTCCCACACCTGTGAACTCAGGAGAGCTCTGAAGGAGAAGGGGCCAGTGTGGCTAAGGGCAGAAGGCAGGGTTAATGATTTGAGGCAGTCTTGTGGAAAGCCTCAATTACAGAAAATAGTAGATGTGACCTGTCACCTTGCCACATGTTCCTGATGGAACAGGACTTCAGTGAGCACAGAACAGTCTGCTGGAGAACACTGATGCAACTCCATGTTCCCTGGGATGTGGGTGGGGTGGACGGCAGAGGTGGTAAATGATACTCATTAGACTCCTTGTTCCCTTTCTGATTGTGACTGGAGAAGATTTATTATGACCCCAAAGTCTGCAGAATTCTGATTCCTCACAAGTCTGGTCTCTTGTCTGTACTCTTTAAAAATTAAACAAAAATTTATTACTTTATTTATTTATTTTCTATATATAAGAGTATATTGCCTGCATGTGTGTTAAGTGCACTTGTGTCATGCAATACCCACGGAGGTCAGAGGACTGGAGTTACAGACAGTTGTTAGCTGCCATGTGGGTGCTGGGACTTGAACCCGGGTCCTCTGCAAGAACAGTCAGTGCTCTTAGGTGCTGAACCATCTCTCCAGCCTCTTAAAAATTTTTAAATTAATTTTTATTTTACACGTATGAGTGTTCTGCCTGCATGTATGTAAGTGTGCCACCTGTGTGTAGTGCCCTCAGAGGCTAGAAGAGGGAGTTGGATCTCTCAGAACTGGAGTTAAAGATGGCTCTTAGCCACCATGTGGATGCTGGGAGCTGAACTTGGGTCCTTTACAAGAGTAGCCAGTGCTCTTAACCACTGAGTCATCTCTCCAGCTGCCCCCCAACTTTGTAATTAACAATATTGGGCATGCAGGAAAGAGACAGTTTTATTTCTGTTTATTGTTTTGAGATGGGGGTCTCACTGTGTAGGCCAGGCTAGGCTTGAACCTGTAGCAGCCCTCCTGCTTCTGTGTCCTGAGTGCTGGAATTAGGGTGTGCTGGCAAGAAACATTTTTATTGGGAAGGAATTTTTAAAAATATATTTTATTTAATTATTTTTATTTCATGTGTGTGTATTGCCTGCATGTAAGTGCATCCATGTCATGCAATGCCCACAGAGGACAGAAGAGGGCATCAGATCCCCTGAAACTGGAGTTTTGGACACTTGTTAGCTGCCATGTGGGTGCTGGGATTTGAACCTAGGTCTTCAGTAAGAACAGCCAGTGCTCTTAACCACTGAGCCATCGCTCCAGACTGGAAAGGAATTTTAAAAAGTGGTACTGTGTTATTTCTATGAGAAGAACCTGGTCCAGTAGCAAAATATTAAGACAAATCAAATTATTAGCGATAAACAAGCGTTACAACAATTTGGACATTGAAGACCAATCTTAGCATTGAAATTGGCCACTGCATATGGGATTACTGTCACAAAGTCATACCAGATCAAAGAAAACTTAGAACTGGAAGTGATTCACATAAGCCCTAGGCTGCAGGTGTCTGTGGATAACAGGCATCAGGTCTGTCTGGCGAAAGAGCTGATGCCACTCCCAGAGGATGTTGTTAGGACATTGCAACCTCATTTGCTGCTTCTTCCTGAGGCCTGTCTGTGTTCTCTACTGTTGTAACTGTAAGTGAATACTCCTCTACCTACCCCTGAAAACATTGCAGGGGGCAGAGACAGGGAAGCTCAGAGGCCAGTCATGAGGCCACTCAGTTGTTCATATAATTGAGACCTCTTTAATGGCTTTAGCAGCTGTCCTCCCACCTCCCGAGGACAATTTCCCTTCCTACTCACCTGTTGTTAGGTAGGCCTGTCCTCCGAGAGAACTAGCACTGAACCCCAAGAAATGCTGTAGGCAGAGGGTGAGACAGTCACCCTTCCCAGCCAATTGGCCAGCTTCAACTGCATGAGAGGGAAGGTCTAAGGACTGATGGTGAGGAAACCAGGAAGCAGCGGAGAGTCACCATCTTGGTGGAGTGCTGGTGGGACGCTGGTGGCTGCGGATCTCGAAAACTCAGCAAGATGTGGGGGAAAGAGTCCATGGGCAGTCATGCCTTTGTAAGCGATGCCCTCCAGAATAGCATATGCTCTCTTAGCAAGCCCAAATACATATTCTTAGTCCCCAAACTGTAACTTAGAGGGATGTTGTATTGGTTTGGTTGGTCGGTGTTAGGACCTTGTGGGCCTGGGAGCTGAGACAGTGTGCTTGGGTCCCACCGGGGAGGGTCTCCCCAAGGAGAATTTGGCATTACACTTGTCTTTATCAGATCCCCGGAATGAGCCTTCCTACCCCGTGGGAAATAAACCACACTGGCTTCTTTGTGCAATGTGGTACTCAACTGGGAAGAAAAACTTCAGACCTGCATCTGGAGTAAGGGTCCTGCAGACTGTCCTGCAGGGAGATGCAGGGTGGCAAGTCAGAGCCAGACTGCCATGGGCTGTCTTGGCCCCTTCAGGAATCTTTTGCTTCTGATCTGGCTGTGACTTAGTGTGGGAAGCGAGCACAGCCGAGCCAGCCAAAGATGGAGCCCTGGCTGGCTGCCAAACCTTGTGCTGTTTACTTCAACTCTTGGCTGATTGCCAAGGCTCGTGAATCCCGCTTGTTTACCCCAACTCTGAAGTATGGTGAGCCCAAAAACAGGTGCTGCCAGCCTGATGATCTTGCTACGTGGCCAGTGAGCTGCCACTCTGCCTGCCCGCTGCACGTGTGTG
>NW_008353937.1:34071-45103 GCF_000622305.1 Nannospalax galili
ACATGCTGGACCGGTAGTCAATGACGGGTACGACCCTCTCATTTGCATACCAACCTAAGGCAGACCGACAACCATGATGTTGCCGAGTTGATGACGGGTAAGGATGCCAAGTGAAAGAGGGCAACCTAAGCCAGGCACGGTCCCTTGGCCTCCCTTGGTTTATTAAAACAAAAAGGGGGAGATGTGGGAAGCAAGCACAGCCGAGCCAGCCAAAGATGGAGCCCTGGCTGGCTGCCAAACCTCGTGCTGTTTACTTCAACTCTTGGCTGATTGCCAAGGCTCGTGAATCCCGCTTGTTTACTCCAACTCTGAAGTATGGTGAGGCCAAACAGGTGCTGCCAGCCTGATGATCTTGCTACGTGCCTATGAGCTACACTCTGCCTGGCCGCTGCACGTGTGTGAGCCCTGCTTGGTCCCGGCTGGGGGGAGGGCTGTTGGAAACGCTATATAAAGAGCTGCAGTGTGTAATAGGGTACTACGAGACAGCATCATAGTGAGAGAGAATGATATAAGTGAGAATGAAGTGAGAGAGAATGAAGTGAGAGAGAATGAAGTGAGAGAGAATGAAGTGAGAGAGAATGAAGTGAGAGAGAATGAAGTGAGAGAGAATGAAGTGAGAGAGAATGAAGTGAGAGAGAATGAAGTGAGAGAGAATGAAGTGAGAGAGAATGAAGTGAGAGAGAATGAAGTGAGAGAGAATGAAGTGAGAGAGAATGAAGTGAGAGAGAATGAAGTGAGAGAGAATGAAGTGAGAGAGAATGAAGTGAGAGAGAATGAAGTGAGAGAGAATGAAGTGAGAGAGAATGAAGTGAGAGAGGATGAAGTGAGAGATGTAGGAGAATGACGAAGCAGCATCATATTGGGTGAGATAGTGAAGAGAATATGAGAGAGAATAAGAGAGAATAAAGGAAGAAAGAGAAACAGAAGCTTGAACCTCACCTTGGTGTTCGTGTCGTTTTTCCTGGACTCTGCTGGACAGAGTCCCGGCTCGCGACAACTTAGCATTCATGACTATTGGGTAAGGCTCTTGGAATGGATCATTAAGCTTAGCAGACCTATGGCTCCCACCAGCCCAAAAGCTGAAAACTGTATGAAACCTCTGAGACCCACAGGTGAGGTTTCTGCACCTGCCATGGTCCTTCCACCTGGGCCCCACCAATGTGACTGGGGTATGCTTTGACATAGGACCTTCTTTCATTCTGTGAGGATGGGTTCATGTCACCACCTCTTTGAGGTGGAACATGCCAGGCAGAGTCAATTCAGTCCACCTTTTTTGCCTCTGATCACTTCAATTTGGCTCATTAGAATAAGCTATTTTCTGATTTCCTTTAAAGAAGAATTATTATTTAACTGGTATTTGACAGCAATACCTCCCTGGCCAGGTCCCCAGTGTCCCAGGCAGTGTTATCCTCTCCTCTGGCCTGGCTCGCATCTCGCAGAGAGCTCATGGTGACTCTGACTGTAAGGGCTGTGGCCTCAGGAATTTCCTCTAACTTACACCAGGGCCCTTTCATAGGGTGCTCCCAATCTTGATACAGAGGTGGCCTAACACCTCCCAGCTCCCTCTTCTCCTAAGACCCTTCCTGACTCTGAAGGACACCTGGCACCTTGCTGTGCATGGCAGTGTTCCTTGCTTCACCTCCCTTTGATTTTAAGCCCTGTAGCCCTGAAATGACTTATTCCTCTGAGGAGCTACCGGAGAGCACAGGGTACCTTGGGAAGAAGGGTGGAGCCTAGCGTGGGGGGGATTGGAACAAACAGAGGGAGGGGTTGCCGCCATCTTGGAAGTGGGGAACAGGAGCAGGCGAGCTAGCCTGGCGTGGACCCCATGGTGTGCTGGAGACCTCGGAAGGACCCCATGGACCCCGCACAGAACTCTGTGGGGCAAGTGGGCATGCGTGGACACGAGATGAGGTAGACCGTGGGTGAAAGCAATCAGGAACGCGTGCTGCTGAGCTGTGGTGGGGCGCTGGGCATGGGGTGTTCATTTCTTTGTAAATCGCTCCTCTCCCCCCAAAGATGTAAACTATGCAAAATTCAGATAAAGCTGTGCTATGTCGGTTTGTCTATGTCAGGAGCTCGAGACTCTGAAGAGAGGGCGGGTCATACAGAGAGGGGGAAAGAGAAAAGTCAGTGTGACAAAGTTGGCATAGTCTTGGCTGGATAAAAGAACTGCCAACCAGAACTTGGGGACGTGGGTCTGGAAAGTGGTAAGGTTCCAGTGGTGGCGTCTGGTCAGCCGGGTTCGGATTCCCAAATCCAGAAGGGCAAAGTTGGGTGTGGCAAAGAGTCCTGTGAGATAACACCCATCCAGGAGAAGCTGGCAGGAACCCAGGGGAGAGGGCAGCCAAACCCCATAAGCTTAATGGGGTTAGTAATAGTCACTAACCCTAACCCTAACCCCCTAACCCCTAACCCTAACCCTAACCCTAACCCTAACCCTATACAATGGATTATAAAATATGTAACTAAAAAGGTGTGTTGTTAATGTGGGGAAATAGCCCAGTTGTGAGTGTGTGAAGATTTTTTAAAGGTTATAGAAAGGCTAGAAAAACTTTTACAGGCCTTGGACACAAAGAGAGAACCCAGAGAGGGGGTATGGCACTTTGCATAATAAAAGATTTGCCCAAAGCTGGGGAAGCTGGAAAGGCCAGGGAGGTCCTGGCAGACTCAGTTGCCGAACTTGAGGGAGAAAAAACGGCCATTTTAACTTGTGTAAGGTCCAAGGACTCAGAAAAAAAGACAGAGAATAGTGAAAAAAGAAATTACCTAAAAATAAAAGTAGCTAAGGTTCAACCTTTGATACAAAAGGAAAAAAAGCTAACAGTACCATAGCTAGGAAATAGTCCACACTGGAGCTGTTAAAACTAGGAAAAACTTACAAGCAAGCAATCAAAGAGCCCTTACCATGTGGCTCATGAGGGTGTGGGACATGGGAGCAAATAACGTCAGTCTAAGTCCTTCGGAAGCAAGCATCACAGCTGAGTTATATAACCACCCATCCGTCCTTGTGATATAGACTGTTCAGCCTAGGCCAATGCAGGGGGGAGCAGTCCTTGATGGGATGGCTGGTGGAAGGCATTAAAGATACATGGTCATCACCAAGGGAGACTCCCATAATTAACAGAGGCTGGAGGACTATAAAGGAGGGACAGGCATTACTGAGAGAACTAGGTATGAGAAAAGCAATATGTGATGCCCAGTTCACTGGGTTAGATAAAACTGTGATCCCCAGACATATAAAGGAAAGCTTAATTCAACTGGGACCTCGAGAATGGTACGGAGCTTTAATTGTTCTGCTAAGCTCTTTAATGGGACAGGATCTTTATAAAGTGAGAGAGGCTTTAGCAGACCTACGTGACTCTGACCAGCATGTAAAACATGTCTGTAGAGTAACAGAACACCCTACAAGAGATATAAAATAGACCAGACAGAAGAAATAGTCCATTGGGTTACTCAAAGACAAATGTGGCAAGACTTATGTTGAGCCCAAATTCCCAAAGAAAAAATTGATACAAAACCAAATTCAGTACTAAGGATTTTCTGAAAGGCTTTAAACCAGAAGAACAGTTTACAAAAGACATTCAAAGGATAAAAACTGTTCCAGGGGTGGTTAGGATCCCCAAAGACTGAATAAGGTGCATTTCTCTCCTGATAAAGGCTATACTAGGGGTGGAGGCAGTTTTTCCTACCAAGGCCTCCCCCAGCAGCCAGAGATGGTCAGTGGAGAAATGACAGATCTGGCTACAGTCAGGAGGCAGACCCAGGGCCTGCTTGACTCAGGGAACCAACAGATGCAGTGGGGACAAGAGAAACCCCTTGCCTCCTTAGCCCCATGCAGGCTCAGGCAACTGGAGCCAACACCTGTAAGTGTATCAAGGGTAAAATGATACAAAGAGATTCCATGCAAGATCCCCAGAATGTGGAATGACTCCTGAGGGGTGAATAAAGATTGTGAAGAATTAACTAAATCAATGCCTCGTACCCGTGCTATGATACCTCACAAAGATCTACGGAGAAACAGTTAATACGAATGGATAAAACCTTTCCATGCGGTGTTAGACCTTGTCTAACATTGATTTAATATATGATGTTAACCTTCCTTCAAGTGTTTACACATGTGAAACCCATTGGAAAGATGTCTGAAGAAGCAAAGCCGTAGCGGTAAGAGTCTCGGGAGTTTTATGGTTGGGTAAGATAAAATCAGAGGCTCCCAAACTATACAACTGTTAAGAAAATCTACAGTACCGGGGGTGGATTGCCGCCCCCCATGAGCTGTTGGTCAGAGAGAGATCCTACAGGTCTTCAGATTCACCAAGGCTATTGCCACTAATGTTGGCTGTACACTAGAGAGGTCAGTAAGGCCGTGTTGTTGAAGACACTGCATGATGTGCACAAGGGAGAAGAAGCGATGGAGCTGAGACTAAGCCACAAACTCCATGTCACTGGATGGATGACGTTCATAGTGCCAGAAGGTGCCATGCAGATGATTGGGGAAGAAAGAATCCCCTACAATTCTACTCAACAATGGACCCCACATGCTGCACATGATGGACATGCCAAGCAATGCCTGCAAGCGTAAAAATGGCTCGACCAACATACGTATAACTGACAAACTTCTAATTGGGTAAAGCCCACTCCTAGGGGTGGAACACACATCTAGTACTGTAGACCAGGCCAACCTCTGTGTCAAAAAAGGCTACAGGCCCCAGCGGGGAAGCTGTTGCAAGTATACTGTTTAATATCGTCTAGGCAATTGTATTTACATTCATATTTGTTTAGACATGTCTACTTCCCTCCATTTGTCTTCATAGTAGGGGAAACACCACTGAACTAGATCAGTGGCCACGTCTTGAAGACGAATGATGCAGAGGCCCAAGAAGTCACTATCTTGCCACAATACAAGAGAGATCGCCCCACATCTGTCACCCCTCCAAGGCTCAAGGACCCTTGCAGAAGATTGGAGGAAGGATTGTAAGAGCCAGAGGAAAGGGGTGGAGTGTAGCCCAGAAACTCCTTATCCCTCTGATGAGCTATGGGAGAGCTCAGGGAACCCTGGGAAGAAGGGTGGAGCCTAGCATGGCTAGGATTGGAACAAAAAGACGGAGGGGTTTGCACCGTCTTGGAAGTGGGGAACAGGAGCAGGTGAGCTAGCCTGGCGTGGACCTTGTGGGGCACTGGAAATATCACAAAGACCTGCAGACCCTGCCCAGAACTCTGTGGGACAAGTGGGCAAGTGCAGATGTGAGATGAGGTAGACCATGGGCAAAAGAAATCAGGAACAACGGGCTGCTGAGCTGCAGTGTGGTGCTGGGCACGGGGTGTTCATTTCTTTGTCTCTCCTCTCCTCCCAAAGGTGTAAACTGTGCAAAATTCAGATAAAGCTGTGTTATGTCAGTTTGTCTACTCACATCAGGAGCTCGAGACCCTGAAGAGAGTGAGGGCAGGTCATACAGAGAGGGGGAAGGAGAAAAGTTAGCATGACAGGCCCCATGAGTACAAGTACCTTGTGTGTATTTTTAGTGGAAACTTGGGGATTGAGGGTGGGGCGACCTAGAGCCACAGTGAGCAAGATGTCATAGTCACAGGAAGGAAGGACAAGATCTACCACCCCCCAGTTATCACTTTCACACTGCAAGACCCTGGCTTCCTGTGTGTAAATACCCCTAGGCCCTTTCAGTTGGCCAATGGCTAGCTAGGGGTTTCCCCAGCTGTGACCACTCATGGGCTCCTGACACAGGTATTGGGTAGAACACCCAGGCTACACACATCAAGACTTGTCCTCTAAGTTGTAGGCTACAGATGACAACGCAGGGTCCAAGGTTTGCTGGAGGCAGCAAAGGCAGCAGCTGGGTTTGTGTTGTGGTCGTTGATACCTTGGATACTGAGGACACTTGGTGGAAGTCTGTCCCCGACCGCTTTCCGTCTCACCGGCAAGAATGACGCGGGAGGACAAGTCCCCTGACCTCCTGCCTGCCCTGCCTGGGTGGCCTCCTCACCAGCTGTTTTAGGAGTGACTGCCTCTGTGTGAGGTGGGCCTGGGCTTCCTTTCCCAGGCACCAGCCTGGAGCTGGCGTTGATACCTTGGATACTGAGGACACTTGGTGGAAGTCCTTCATTGCATCTACCCATGTCCCTCCTCCCCACCAGTCTCAGGCTCTACGCTCCCTGACCTCCTGCCTGCCCTGCCTGGGTGGCCTCCTCACCAGCTGTTTTAGGAGTGACTGCCTCTGTGTGAGGTGGGCCTGGGCTTCCTTTCCCAGGCACCAGCCTGGAGCTGGGTTCACAGTGGCCCCAGAGCAGACGGCAGGATACCGGCTGGGACACTGGTCCCCTCTTCAGCTGTTCCCACCTAGTGTTGAGCCAACCTTGATGAATATCCAGGATGGCAAGCGGTAGAATATTCCTAGCTGAGGAGGGTTGCAGGTGCGTGGTCAAGGCAGAACCATTTACAGCCTCACCCACGGAACCTTTTCCTGGGTCAGTCTGGGCACTTCCACATGGGATCAGGATCATTCTGATCACCCTCCATATCTGACTGGGTCATCTCCCCCCTCAACCCCCCCCAGGTGATGTCTGGTCTGAGCTCCCTGGCCGGACTTCATTGAGAATCTGGTTAGGGTGGTTTAGACAGAATCACCAGAATTGTTTTGGGAATTTTCCATTTGCTACTTTTGGACTGTGGCTGGCTGCAAGTAACAGATCTTAAATTATGGACAAGGGAGTCTGCTGTGGAGTCTTCCTCAAATCTTTTAATGAGGGCTAGGGGTGATTTTGTGGTCATGAGACCCAGTCAAGGGTGGGGCGAGGGGACTGTGAGGCAGTGTAGACTGCTCCTCACTGTCTCACTGCTGGTCACTTGAGGCCTCCTGTCTGTGTCATCCACTGTGGCAGAAGCTCCTCCCCAACATGGGACAGTTGCCACAGCCTGTTCTGAAGGGGAAACTGAGGCTCAGGGAGAGAGGGGGCTGCCTAGCAGCCACAGGCAGGCGGTGTTTTCCAAGTCTGTTACCTGCCCCCCCTCCGAACTAGGGTGGATACAGGAAGGAGAGCCCCAGAGAAGAGGGTTCTGTGAGGAACTGGGGGCCAGGACTGAGCTCTGTAAAGGGTCCCCACACCTGGGAATGTGTGATGCCCCCTCCCCTCTCCCAGCAGAGTCCATTCATCCCTATAGAGGCTTTATGACAACAGACAAAAGGATAGCCGGCCGTGGGGGGATACCTTCTCAGGAGATGGGGTCTGTTTCTGTCGCCTACCCCCTCCCTCAGGTGGCCTCCCAAATGCCTTCTCCAGTTCCTTTCCTCCTGGTGGTCCCCCCACCCCCATCCCACTTCTAAGAGACCCTTCTGGTGGGACCCACCTCCCCCCCAGCTGTCCCTCTCCCCTTCCCCTAGCTCCCTCCTATTTTCTTTAAGTCCCCTTCTCCTTCCTCCTCCTCTTCCTCCTCCTCACCCCCACCTCCCTCTTCCTCTTGGCCGCCATATGCCCTCTGGTGGCTGTAGCATGCCTTAACCGCCAGTGTCCTGCCTGGCCCGGCCTAGCTGATTAGAAGCCTCAGTGAATTCATTCAGGTTGCTCCAAGAGCACGTTGGCTTTGCCCCTTCCCTGCTGGCTGCCTATGTCATAGGCCTTGCAGCTCCCCTGCCCAGGCCCCTGGCTGGCCCAGCAGGTGGTCTCCTCCAAGTCTGTAAGGTGTCCTCCTGCTGGGACAGAAAAGCCTGGTCCAGGGTCCTGGGAGCTGGCTTTGCACTCTGCCTGCAGGAGGCTGCAGGGACCTAGCCAGATCAGCCCTTTCAGTGTGACAGACAGCCCAGGGACCGATTCTGAGCACACTACTAGCATAAAAACCAGTCATCGACTGCTGGGCGCCCAAAGGGCCAGGTGTATGTCTAGCAAAGCCACCAGTGTTAACCAGGCTGACTGTGGATGCTACCTCAGGATGCCTAGGTACCCTTAGCAGCCTCCCGTTGCGGCAGTCGTTCCCCCAACACAAAGAGGCCCAGGGTGGGACTGGTCTTGGGGTTCAGAACCACTAGGGGCTGGCTGCTGTCAGCAGGAGCATTGGCAGCTGAGCCTGGACAAGTGGGGATCTCTCTGAGCTGGACTTACTTACTCATTTATTTGGGCAGCTGCCGCGAGAGGCCAGAGTTCTGCTGGTTAGCCACTGCTCTGGCCCAGAGCTTGGGGGTCAGCCTACCATAACATGTACCTCCTACCCACCACCTCCTCCAGGGAGCCAAAGGTACAAAACAGCTCCCAGGGTATTTGGGGGGCAGCGGTCGGGGTCCCAGGAGGCTGAGCCATGTTCCTGTCTCCAGCAGCAGCAGCCAACGGAGCTATCTGAGGTTGAGCCTTGAAATCTAGCCGTGTGCACTGTGCTTGTCTTGTTGGTTGGCACTTGTTGCGTGTCCTCATAGACACACAATAAAAAGATTATTTATAGCCTGGCGTGGTGGCGCACGCCTTTAATCCCAGCACTTGGGAGGTAGAGGCAGGTGGATCTTTGTGAGTTCGAAGCCAGCCTGGTCTACATAGTGAGTTCCAGGACAGCTGGGGCTACGGGGAGACCCTGTCTCAAAAAGCTTTGCAACTCTTGAATTTCCAGGTCCCTCCACACCTATCCTAGCTACTTATCTACTGCCTGCACAGTCCTGTTATCTTCCAACAAGATGGTCTACTTAGTGATGGCTTGCCTGTGTGGCTGTCCTCAGCCCCCAGAGACCTGCTGAGGTCCTGAGCCACTGCATGATGAAGGTGTTCTGCACTGGTATGCTTGCTGGAGTCTCTGTCAGTGACACCCTCAGAAACTACCACTGCCTTGGGCCAGGGCCAATCCACCTCCCAGTTCCACATTGGTGCCAGCTGGCTGGAGCCTACCAGACTCAAGTCCACTCAGTGCCTGCTTTACGGACCATCTGGAAGGCAGATTCCTGAGGCCGCTAGGCTGACCAGGCCTCTGAGGGTGAGGGACCCAGGGAGGACATGGCCCAGGAAGAGCTTCTGTCGTCAGCAGAACTGCTCTCTGAAGAGTCCCACCTTGGGTGGAAATGGCCGCTTTACCATCCCTCATCCCCTACTGAGCCTGCCCTGTCTGAGAAGCAGCTGGGCCCATGGAAGAGGCTAACGTGCAGTCGGCAGGGTTGGGTCTCAGTCACTGCAGAGTGGGCACGACTAGCTGTAATCAATGCCCTGTGCCCCCTGCCCACTGTGCTCAGCCAGCAATGGCAGCTCCAGCCACCAGAGGAGCGTTTTGCTGTCTACCCCTTGCTTGATCTCACCGGACTTTTTACATAATGGCTCATTGTTGGGGACCGCCACCCTGTTTGAACTCTGCAGAAAGCACGCTTGACTACTGTACAAAGGCCCCAGTAGCCAAGAGTATCTACGAAGACAGAGTCAGACAGGCACGTATGCAGACACAGGTTCCGGAGTGTGGTACCCCTTATGTTTAGATGAGAAGCAAATGAAACTATATTCACCCTGTTGTGTGAACATTTGCTCTGTACTTGGCAATAAGGCCACATTTCGTTGCTAATTGTTTCCTGAGTTTCTGCGGAGAAATGCCTTTTGATCTGCCTTTTGTTCCTGAATACCTGCTTAGAGGACCTCATTCACACAAATCAAACCTTGTAAGTTAGAGACTCAGTGCTCCTTCTTCTATGGAACAGGGAGCCTCCTGGTCTGCAGCTTTCTTTCATATTAAATTGTTTTGTGTGTAATTTTAAAAAATATTTATTTTTATTTTTATTTTATGTGTATTCGTGTATTACCTGCATGTAGGTAAGTGCACCCGTGTCGTGCAATGCCTGTGGAGGTCAGAAGAGGCTGTTGGATCCCCTGGGACTGGAGTTATGGATAGTTGTTAGCTGCCATGTGGGTGCTGGGATACGAACCCGGGTCTTCTGCAAGAACAGTCAGTGTTCCTAACCACTGAGCCATCTGTCCAGCACCATGTGTGTAATATTTTATCAGATACCATGCTGTTCCTCTTTGTGTCCACCATGACTCAGCCACACAAGATATAGCAGCTTATCTGCAAAGTCTCCACTGGGAAGCAGACTGTTCTCTCCCTGTTCACAAGGACCAGGAGCACCAGCCTTCTGCCAGGAATAAAGGCCAGGGGCTGCACCCTCCTTCCCAGGGGAGCCTCTGTGGGCCCACCCTTTCTCAGATCATGGTTTTCAAAGTTTAAGGGTGAGACCTCACCAGCAGAGGGCAGAGAAACCAAAGAAGCTACGAATGGTATCTGGACTGTAGCATTTCTTTAATATCATTTGAAATAGAAAATCAGGCAGATTTTCTGTCCTCTTGAGGGGACTTTGTTTTGGACAACAGGCTGCCAAGAGAACTCTCTCTCTCTCTCCTTTTCATGTTTTCTCACTCTCATATTTTCTCTCTCTCTTTCTCTGTTGTGAATATAGCCAGATTCATGCTAGACAAATGCTCTACCACTGAGCTACAGCCCCAGCCTGAGGGTCAGACTCTTCTAAAAGATACGGACCAGGGGACTATGAGCATCTCTCAAAATGTCCTGTAGCTGTGGCAAGTCACCTGTCCTGTTGTTCAGGGAGGACATGGAGACCCCACGAGATGGACTTGAACCAGTGTCCAGTCTACAAAGAGGAGGGTCAGCTCAGAGGAAGCATCTCATTCATGCTTCCAAGTAAAGCCATCCGTGGTCGAGCAGGACCTTTGACTTATCTTCACATAGATGGAACTGGTAAAAGAAAGGAGCCAGGGGCTCCTTCCAAGCCCATGTGACCCCTGAGGAACAGATCCTCAAACGACTTTAAGAGTAAGAATAAATTGATTTATTTGGTCCAACTGTATGGTCTTTTTAAAAAATATATATTTTATTTATTATTTGTATTTTATGTGTACTGCCTGCATGTATGTGAGTGCACCCGTGTTGTGCATTGCCATGGAGGTCAGAAGAGGGCTTCAGAGTCCCCTGGAACTGGGGTTAAGGATGGTTCGTAGCCACCATGTGGGTGCTGGGAATTGAACCCAAGCCCTCTACAAGAGCAGTCAG